>NW_025061531.1:70647-131785 GCF_000002595.2 Chlamydomonas reinhardtii
TTCACAATACGCTTACAGACTTGCAGGTCGCATGGGGGCGCGCGAGGGGGCGGACAGGCAAGGCGTGTGCGGGGGCATGCAGGCTTCTTGTTGGGGGCCTTGCGGGCGTGTGGCCGCGACGGTGGGGCATGGGCCGCTTCCGTGCCTTGCAGCCTGGGCGCTGTACCTGCCCGGCTCGCAATGGTAAGCCCCGGTAAAGGGCATGCTATCACGGCGCTCGGGCCGCCAGGAATCGGCACGGCCGGGCCACACGGTGGCCGGGCGTCCGGCCACCCTGCACGCCGAGGAGCCTACGGACGGGCCCAGCGCCCGCGCGGCCACCGCACAAATGCCCAGGCCTGCTTGTTCCATGTGGGTGTCCATGCAGGCGTGCTAGGAGCTCCCTGGCCGGGCACGGGGCGCATACGCGGCGCGTGGGTGGGCATGCCGACATGTTTGCCGGGTCCGCATTTCGTTAGGATTCGGGCTACCCCAACTTCAAGGTAGCTTGTTTGCGGTCATTTGGGCCCACCTATGTGATAATAGGCATTTGAAGGAACCGACGCCAGGAAAGTGGCGACTTTTGGCCAGACCCTCAGCGGCTCGCGACCGGGCCGGCCGCGCGAGAATTGCAAACTCAACTCCTGGAGCATGGCCAAATGCAGCTCGCCCAGTGCGCCATGTGGCTTACTCGTGTATCTGTATATTTGATTTATCGCACCGTCCACCAGCACAACCACCGACGTGTGCCAGGTCGGGCCGTACCACGCTGCCCCGGCCGTGCCTGCGTGCACTTCCTGGGCCCGGCACGCCCCTCCACTGCATCCCACTCCTGCCCCCAGCCCTCCAGGCGCCTCTGGGTACATGCATAACAGCCTTCAGCATCACACCTGCGCATAACAGCTCGCACATGGACGCCCCCTGGGCGGCGCCCAGCCCGGGGGTGCGCGCACGGCTACACACTGCGCCCGCAGTTGGCAGGGGCTGCCGCGGCTGACAGCGCACGCCGCTATAGACTGGATGCCCGGCGTATCACCTGTGTATTGCGTTGCAGGCGGCTATGGGCAGCCTGGAGCCGCCCACACGCACCAAGCGCTCGGCTCACTGCCACCCGCCGCACACAGCGCACACGCAGCGCATCCTCAGTCGCGGCCCGGGCGAGGGAGTCGCTGAAGGGGTGCTGTGCCGCTTCACAATACGCTTACAGGCTTGCAGGTCGCATGGGGGCGCGCGAGGGGGCGGACAGGCAAGGCGTGTGCGGGGGCATGCAGGCTTCTTGTTGGGGGCCTTGCGGGCGTGTGGCCGCGACGGTGGGGCATGGGCCGCTTCCGTGCCTTGCAGCCTGGGCGCTGTACCTGCCCGGCTCGCAATGGTAAGCCCCGGTAAAGGGCATGCTATCACGGCGCTCGGGACACCAGGAATCGGCATGGCCGGGCCACACGGTGGCCGGGCGTCCGGCCACCCTGCACGCCGAGGAGCCCGCGGACGGGCCCAGCGCCCACGCGGCCGCCGCACAAATGCCCAGGCCTGCTTGTTCCATGTGGGTGTCCATGCAGGCGTGCTAGGAGCTCCCTGGCCGGGCACGGGGCGCATACGCGGCGCGTGGGTGGGCATGCCGACATGTTTGCCGGGTCCGCATTTCGTTAGGATTTGGGCTACCCCAACTTCAAGGTAGCTTGTTTGCGGTCATTTGGGCCCACCTATGTGATAATAGGCATTTGAAGGAACCGACGCCAGGAAAGTGGCGACTTTTGGCCAGACCCTCAGCGGCTCGCGACCGGGCCGGCCGCGCGAGAATTGCAAACTCAACTCCTGGAGCATGGCCAAATGCAGCTCGCCCAGTGCGCCATGTGGCTTACTCGTGTATCTGTATATTTGATTTATCGCACCGTCCACCAGCACAACCACCGACGTGTGCCAGGTCGGGCCGTACCACGCTGCCCCGGCCGTGCCTGCGTGCACTTCCTGGGCCCGGCACGCCCCTCCACTGCATCCCACTCCTGCCCCCAGCCCTCCAGGCGCCTCTGGGTACATGCATAACAGCCTTCAGCATCACACCTGCGCATAACAGCTCGCACATGGACGCCCCCTGGGCGGCGCCCAGCCCGGGGGTGCGCGCACGGCTACACACTGCGCCCGCAGTTGGCAGGGGCTGCCGCGGCTGACAGCGCACGCCGCCATAGACTGGATGCCCGGCGTATCACCTGTGTATTGCGTTGCAGGCGGCTATGGGCAGCCTGGAGCCGCCCACACGCACCAAGCGCTCGGCTCACTGCCACCCGCCGCACACAGCGCACACGCAGCGCATCCTCAGTCGCGGCCCGGGCGAGGGAGTCGCTGAAGGGGTGCTGCGCCGCTTCACAATACGCTTACAGGCTTGCAGGTCGCATGGGGGCGCGCGAGGGGGCGGACAGGCAAGGCGTGTGCGGGGGCATGCAGGCTTCTTGTTGGGGGCCTTGCGGGCGTGTGGCCGCGACGGTGGGGCATGGGCCGCTTCCGTGCCTTGCAGCCTGGGCGCTGTACCTGCCCGGCTCGCAATGGTAAGCCCCGGTAAAGGGCATGCTATCACGGCGCTCGGGACACCAGGAATCGACATGGCCGGGCCACACGGTGGCCGGGCGTCCGGCCACCCTGCACGCCGAGGAGCCCGCGGACGGGCCCAGCGCCCACGCGGCCGCCGCACAAATGCCCAGGCCTGCTTGTTCCATGTGGGTGTCCATGCAGGCGTGCTAGGAGCTCCCTGGCCGGGCACGGGGCGCATACGCGGCGCGTGGGTGGGCATGCCGACATGTTTGCCGGGTCCGCATTTCGTTAGGATTCGGGCTACCCCAACTTCAAGGTAGCTTGTTTGCGGTCATTTGGGCCCACCTATGTGATAATAGGCATTTGAAGGAACCGACGCCAGGAAAGTGGCGACTTTTGGCCAGACCCTCAGCGGCTCGCGACCGGGCCGGCCGCGCGAGAATTGCAAACTCAACTCCTGGAGCATGGCCAAATGCAGCTCGCCCAGTGCGCCATGTGGCTTACTCGTGTATCTGTATATTTGATTTATCGCACCGTCCACCAGCACAACCACCGACGTGTGCCAGGTCGGGCCGTACCACGCTGCCCCGGCCGTGCCTGCGTGCACTTCCTGGGCCCGGCACGCCCCTCCACTGCATCCCACTCCTGCCCCCAGCCCTCCAGGCGCCTCTGGGTACATGCATAACAGCCTTCAGCATCACACCTGCGCATAACAGCTCGCACATGGACGCCCCCTGGGCGGCGCCCAGCCCGGGGGTGCGCGCACGGCTACACACTGCGCCCGCAGTTGGCAGGGGCTGCCGCGGCTGACAGCGCACGCCGCCATAGCCTGGATGCCCGGCGTATCACCTGTGTATTGCGTTGCAGGCGGCTATGGGCAGCCTGGAGCCGCCCACACGCACCAAGCGCTCGGCTCACTGCCACCCGCCGCACACAGCGCACACGCAGCGCATCCTCAGTCGCGGCCCGGGCGAGGGAGTCGCTGAAGGGGTGCTGTGCCGCTTCACAATACGCTTACAGGCTTGCAGGTCGCATGGGGGCGCGCGAGGGGGCGGACAGGCAAGGCGTGTGCGGGGGCATGCAGGCTTCTTGTTGGGGGCCTTGCGGGCGTGTGGCCGCGACGGTGGGGCATGGGCCGCTTCCGTGCCTTGCAGCCTGGGCGCTGTACCTGCCCGGCTCGCAATGGTAAGCCCCGGTAAAGGGCATGCTATCACGGCGCTCGGGACACCAGGAATCGGCATGGCCGGGCCACACGGTGGCCGGGCGTCCGGCCACCCTGCACGCCGAGGAGCCCGCGGACGGGCCCAGCGCCCACGCGGCCGCCGCACAAATGCCCAGGCCTGCTTGTTCCATGTGGGTGTCCATGCAGGCGTGCTAGGAGCTCCCTGGCCGGGCACGGGGCGCATACGCGGCGCGTGGGTGGGCATGCCGACATGTTTGCCGGGTCCGCATTTCGTTAGGATTCGGGCTACCCCAACTTCAAGGTAACTTGTTTGCGGTCATTTGGGCCCACCTATGTGATAATAGGCATTTGAAGGAACCGACGCCAGGAAAGTGGCGACTTTTGGCCAGACCCTCAGCGGCTCGCGACCGGGCCGGCCGCGCGAGAATTGCAAACTCAACTCCTGGAGCATGGCCAAATGCAGCTCGCCCAGTGCGCCATGTGGCTTACTCGTGTATCTGTATATTTGATTTATCGCACCGTCCACCAGCACAACCACCGACGTGTGCCAGGTCGGGCCGTACCACGCTGCCCCGGCCGTGCCCTGCGTGCACTTCCTGGGCCCGGCACGCCCCTCCACTGCATCCCACTCCTGCCCCCAGCCCTCCAGGCGCCTCTGGGTACATGCATAACAGCCTTCAGCATCACACCTGCGCATAACAGCTCGCACATGGACGCCCCCTGGGCGGCGCCCAGCCCGGGGGTGCGCGCACGGCTACACACTGCGCCCGCAGTTGGCAGGGGCTGCCGCGGCTAACAGCGCATGCCGCCATAGACTGGATGCCCGGCGTATCACCTGTGTATTGCGTTGCAGGCGGCTATGGGCAGCCTGGAGCCGCCCACACGCACCAAGCGCTCGGCTCACTGCCACCCGCCGCACACAGCGCACACGCAGCACATCCTCAGTCGCGGCCCGGGCGAGGGAGTCGCTGAAGGGGTGCTGCGCCGCTTCACAATACGCTTACAGGCTTGCAGGTCGCATGGGGGCGCGCGAGGGGGCGGACAGGCAAGGCGTGTGCGGGGGCATGCAGGCTTCTTGTTGGGGGCCTTGCGGGCGTGTGGCCGCGACGGTGGGGCATGGGCCGCTTCCGTGCCTTGCAGCCTGGGCGCTGTACCTGCCCGGCTCGCAATGGTAAGCCCCGGTAAAGGGCATGCTATCACGGCGCTCGGGCCGCCAGGAATCGACATGGCCGGGCCACACGGTGGCCGGGCGTCCGGCCACCCTGCACGCCGAGGAGCCCGCGGACGGGCCCAGCGCCCGCGCGGCCACCGCACAAATGCCCAGGCCTGCTTGTTCCATGTGGGTGTCCATGCAGGCGTGCTAGGAGCTCCCTGGCCGGGCACGGGGCGCATACGCGGCGCGTGGGTGGGCATGCCGACATGTTTGCCGGGTCCGCATTTCGTTAGGATTCGGGCTACCCCAACTTCAAGGTAGCTTGTTTGCGGTCATTTGGGCCCACCTATGTGATAATAGGCATTTGAAGGAACCGACGCCAGGAAAGTGGCGACTTTTGGCCAGACCCTCAGCGGCTCGCGACCGGGCCGGCCGCGCGAGAATTGCAAACTCAACTCCTGGAGCATGGCCAAATGCAGCTCGCCCAGTGCGCCATGTGGCTTACTCGTGTATCTGTATATTTGATTTATCGCACCGTCCACCAGCACAACCACCGACGTGTGCCAGGTCGGGCCGTACCACGCTGCCCCGGCCGTGCCTGCGTGCACTTCCTGGGCCCGGCACGCCCCTCCACTGCATCCCACTCCTGCCCCCAGCCCTCCAGGCGCCTCTGGGTACATGCATAACAGCCTTCAGCATCACACCTGCGCATAACAGCTCGCACATGGACGCCCCCTGGGCGGCGCCCAGCCCGGGGGTGCGCGCACGGCTACACACTGCGCCCGCAGTTGGCAGGGGCTGCCGCGGCTGACAGCGCACGCCGCCATAGACTGGATGCCCGGCGTATCACCTGTGTATTGCGTTGCAGGCGGCTATGGGCAGCCTGGAGCCGCCCACACGCACCAAGCGCTCGGCTCACTGCCACCCGCCGCACACAGCGCACACGCAGCGCATCCTCAGTCGCGGCCCGGGCGAGGGAGTCGCTGAAGGGGTGCTGTGCCGCTTCACAATACGCTTACAGGCTTGCAGGTCGCATGGGGGCGCGCGAGGGGGCGGACAGGCAAGGCATGTGCGGGGGCATGCAGGCTTCTTGTTGGGGGCCTTGCGGGCGTGTGGCCGCGACGGTGGGGCATGGGCCGCTTCCGTGCCTTGCAGCCTGGGCGCTGTACCTGCCCGGCTCGCAATGGTAAGCCCCGGTAAGGGGCATGCTATCACGGCGCTCGGGACACCAGGAATCGACATGGCCGGGCCACACGGTGGCCGGGCGTCCGGCCACCCTGCACGCCGAGGAGCCCGCGGACGGGCCCAGCGCCCACGCGGCCGCCGCACAAATGCCCAGGCATGCTTGTTCCATGTGGGTGTCCATGCAGGCGTGCTAGGAGCTCCCTGGCCGGGCACGGGGCGCATACGCGGCGCGTGGGTGGGCATGCCGACATGTTTGCCGGGTCCGCATTTCGTTAGGATTCGGGCTACCCCAACTTCAAGGTAGCTTGTTTGCGGTCATTTGGGCCCACCTATGTGATAATAGGCATTTGAAGGAACCGACGCCAGGAAAGTGGCGACTTTTGGCCAGACCCTCAGCGGCTCGCGACCGGGCCGGCCGCGCGAGAATTGCAAACTCAACTCCTGGAGCATGGCCAAATGCAGCTCGCCCAGTGCGCCATGTGGCTTACTCGTGTATCTGTATATTTGATTTATCGCACCGTCCACCAGCACAACCACCGACGTGTGCCAGGTCGGGCCGTACCACGCTGCCCCGGCCGTGCCCTGCGTGCACTTCCTGGGCCCGGCACGCCCCTCCACTGCATCCCACTCCTGCCCCCAGCCCTCCAGGCGCCTCTGGGTACATGCATAACAGCCTTCAGCATCACACCTGCGCATAACAGCTCGCACATGGACGCCCCCTGGGCGGCGCCCAGCCCGGGGGTGCGCGCACGGCTACACACTGCGCCCGCAGTTGGCAGGGGCTGCCGCGGCTGACAGCGCACGCCGCCATAGACTGGATGCCCGGCGTATCACCTGTGTATTGCGTTGCAGGCGGCTATGGGCAGCCTGGAGCCGCCCACACGCACCAAGCGCTCGGCTCACTGCCACCCGCCGCACACAGCGCACACGCAGCGCATCCTCAGTCGCGGCCCGGGCGAGGGAGTCGCTGAAGGGGTGCTGTGCCGCTTCACAATACGCTTACAGGCTTGCAGGTCGCATGGGGGCGCGCGAGGGGGCGGACAGGCAAGGCGTGTGCGGGGGCATGCAGGCTTCTTGTTGGGGGCCTTGCGGGCGTGTGGCCGCGACGGTGGGGCATGGGCCGCTTCCGTGCCTTGCAGCCTGGGCGCTGTACCTGCCCGGCTCGCAATGGTAAGCCCCGGTAAAGGGCATGCTATCACGGCGCTCGGGCCGCCAGGAATCGGCACGGCCGGGCCACACGGTGGCCGGGCGTCCGGCCACCCTGCACGCCGAGGAGCCCGCGGACGGGCCCAGCGCCCACGCGGCCGCCGCACAAATGCCCAGGCCTGCTTGTTCCATGTGGGTGTCCATGCAGGCGTGCTAGGAGCTCCCTGGCCGGGCACGGGGCGCATACGCGGCGCGTGGGTGGGCATGCCGACATGTTTGCCGGGTCCGCATTTCGTTAGGATTTGGGCTACCCCAACTTCAAGGTAGCTTGTTTGCGGTCATTTGGGCCCACCTATGTGATAATAGGCATTTGAAGGAACCGACGCCAGGAAAGTGGCGACTTTTGGCCAGACCCTCAGCGGCTCGCGACCGGGCCGGCCGCGCGAGAATTGCAAACTCAACTCCTGGAGCATGGCCAAATGCAGCTCGCCCAGTGAGCCATGTGGCTTACTCGTGTATCTGTATATTTGATTTATCGCACCGTCCACCAGCACAACCACCGACGTGTGCCAGGTCGGGCCGTACCACGCTGCCCCGGCCGTGCCCTGCGTGCACTTCCTGGGCCCGGCACGCCCCTCCACTGCATCCCACTCCTGCCCCCAGCCCTCCAGGCGCCTCTGGGTACATGCATAACAGCCTTCAGCATCACACCTGCGCATAACAGCTCGCACATGGACGCCCCCTGGGCGGCGCCCAGCCCGGGGATGCGCGCACGGCTACACACTGCGCCCGCAGTTGGCAGGGGCTGCCGCGGCTGACAGCGCACGCCGCCATAGACTGGATGCCCGGCGTATCACCTGTGTATTGCGTTGCAGGCGGCTATGGGCAGCCTGGAGCCGCCCACACGCACCAAGCGCTCGGCTCACTGCCACCCGCCGCACACAGCGCACACGCAGCGCATCCTCAGTCGCGGCCCGGGCGAGGGAGTCGCTGAAGGGGTGCTGTGCCGCTTCACAATACGCTTACAGGCTTGCAGGTCGCATGGGGGCGCGCGAGGGGGCGGACAGGCAAGGCGTGTGCGGGGGCATGCAGGCTTCTTGTTGGGGGCCTTGCGGGCGTGTGGCCGCGACGGTGGGGCATGGGCCGCTTCCGTGCCTTGCAGCCTGGGCGCTGTACCTGCCCGGATCGCAATGGTAAGCCCCGGTAAAGGGCATGCTATCACGGCGCTCGGGACACCAGGAATCGACATGGCCGGGCCACACGGTGGCCGGGCGTCCGGCCACCCTGCACGCCGAGGAGCCCGCGGACGGGCCCAGCGCCCACGCGGCCGCCGCACAAATGCCCAGGCCTGCTTGTTCCATGTGGGTGTCCATGCAGGCGTGCTAGGAGCTCCCTGGCCGGGCACGGGGCGCATACGCGGCGCGTGGGTGGGCATGCCGACATGTTTGCCGGGTCCGCATTTCGTTAGGATTCGGGCTACCCCAACTTCAAGGTAGCTTGTTTGCGGTCATTTGGGCCCACCTATGTGATAATAGGCATTTGAAGGAACCGACGCCAGGAAAGTGGCGACTTTTGGCCAGACCCTCAGCGGCTCGCGACCGGGCCGGCCGCGCGAGAATTGCAAACTCAACTCCTGGAGCATGGCCAAATGCAGCTCGCCCAGTGCGCCATGTGGCTTACTCGTGTATCTGTATATTTGATTTATCGCACCGTCCACCAGCACAACCACCGACGTGTGCCAGGTCGGGCCGTACCACGCTGCCCCGGCCGTGCCTGCGTGCACTTCCTGGGCCCGGCACGCCCCTCACCTGCATCCCACTCCTGCCCCCAGCCCTCCAGGCGCCTCTGGGTACATGCATAACAGCCTTCAGCATCACACCTGCGCATAACAGCTCGCACATGGACGCCCCCTGGGCGGCGCCCAGCCCGGGGGTGCGCGCACGGCTACACACTGCGCCCGCAGTTGGCAGGGGCTGCCGCGGCTGACAGCGCACGCCGCCATAGACTGGATGCCCGGCGTATCACCTGTGTATTGCGTTGCAGGCGGCTATGGGCAGCCTGGAGCCGCCCACACGCACCAAGCGCTCGGCTCACTGCCACCCGCCGCACACAGCGCCCACGCAGCGCATCCTCAGTCGCGGCCCGGGCGAGGGAGTCGCTGAAGGGGTGCTGCGCCGCTTCACAATACGCTTACAGACTTGCAGGTCGCATGGGGACGCGCGAGGGGGCGGACAGGCAAGGCGTGTGCGGGGGCATGCAGGCTTCGTGTGGGGGGCCTTGCGGGCGTGTGGCCGCGACGGTGGGGCATGGGCCGCTTCCGTGTCTTGCAGCCTGGGCGCTGTACCTGCCCGGCTCGCAATGGTAAGCCCCGGTAAAGGGCATGCTATCACGGCGCTCGGGCCGCCAGGAATCGGCACGGCCGGGCCACACGGTGGCCGGGCGTCCGGCCACCCTGCACGCCGAGGAGCCCGCGGACGGGCCCAGCGCCCACGCGGCCGCCGCACAAATGCCCAGGCATGCTTGTTCCATGTGGGTGTCCATGCAGGCGTGCTAGGAGCTCCCTGGCCGGGCACGGGGCGCATACGCGGCGCGTGGGTGGGCATGCCGACATGTTTGCCGGGTCCGCATTTCGTTAGGATTCGGGCTACCCCAACTTCAAGGTAGCTTGTTTGCGGTCATTTGGGCCCACCTATGTGATAATAGGCATTTGAAGGAACCGACGCCAGCTTTTGGCCAGACCCTCAGCGGCTCGCGACCGGGCCGGCCGCGCGAGAATTGCAAACTCAACTCCTGGAGCATGGCCAAATGCAGCTCGCCCAGTGCGCCATGTGGCTTACTCGTGTATCTGTATATTTGATTTATCGCACCGTCCACCAGCACAACCACCGACGTGTGCCAGGTTGGGCCGTACCACGCTGCCCCGGCCGTGCCCAGCGTGCACTTCCTGGGCCCGGCACGCCCCTCCACTGCATCCCACTCCTGCCCCCAGCCCTCCAGGCGCCTCTGGGTACATGCATAACAGCCTTCAGCATCACACCTGCGCATAACAGCTCGCACATGGACGCCCCCTGGGCGGCGCCCAGCCCGGGGGTGCGCGCACGGCTACACACTGCGCCCGCAGTTGGCAGGGGCTGCCGCGGCTAACAGCGCACGCCGCCATAGACTGGATGCCCGGCGTATCACCTGTGTATTGCGTTGCAGGCGGCTATGGGCAGCCTGGAGCCGCCCACACGCACCAAGCGCTCGGCTCACTGCCACCCGCCGCACACAGCGCACACGCAGCGCATCCTCAGTCGCGGCCCGGGCGAGGGAGTCGCTGATGGGGTGCTGCGCCGCTTCACAATACGCTTACAGACTTGCAGGTCGCATGGGGACGCGCGAGGGGGCGGACAGGCAAGGCGTGGGCGGGGGCATGCAGGCTTCGTGTGGGGGGGCCTTGCGGGCGTGGCTGCGGCGGTGGGGTATGGGCCGCTTCCGTGCCTTGCAGCCTGGGCGCTGTACCTGCCCGGATCGCAGTGGTAAGCCCCGGTAAAGGGCATGCTATCACGGCGCTCGGGCCGCCAGGAATCGGCACGGCCGGGCCACACGGTGGCCGGGCGTCCGGCCACCCTGCACGCCGAGGAGCCCGCGGACGGGCCCAGCGCCCACGCGGCCGCCGCACAAATGCCCAGGCCTGCTTGTTCCATGTGGGTGTCCATGCAGGCGTGCTAGGAGCTCCCTGGCCGGGCACGGGGCGCATACGCGGCGCGTGGGTGGGCATGCCGACATGTTTGCCGGGTCCGCATTTCGTTAGGATTTGGGCTACCCCAACTTCAAGGTAGCTTGTTTGCGGTCATTTGGGCCCACCTATGTGATAATAGGCATTTGAAGGAACCGACGCCAGGAAAGTGGCGACTTTTGGCCAGACCCTCAGCGGCTCGCGACCGGGCCGGCCGCGCGAGAATTGCAAACTCAACTCCTGGAGCATGGCCAAATGCAGCTCGCCCAGTGCGCCATGTGGCTTACTCGTGTATCTGTATATTTGATTTATCGCACCGTCCACCAGCACAACCACCGACGTGTGCCAGGTCGGGCCGTACCACGCTGCCCCGGCCGTGCCTGCGTGTACTTCCTGGGCCCGCCACGCCCCTCTGCTGCATCCCATTCCGGCCCCCAGCCCTCCAGGCGCCTCTGGGTACATGCATAACAGCCTTCAGCATCACACCTGCGCATAACAGCTCGCACACGGACGCCCCCTGGACGGCGCCCAGCCCGGGGGTGCGCGCACGGCTACACACTGCGCCCGCAGTTGGCAGGGGCTGCCGCGGCTGACAGCTGACCTCCACCGGCTACCGAGCCACCAGTGCTGTGTGTGGCTGCCGATCGGAGAAACCGTTCTACGGCAGTCGTTAGGGTTAAGAACGCCGACCGGTTGGTTGGTGGCAGGGGGTCTGCCCTGGGCGCAGCCGCTAGCAGTGGCTTTGTCATTGCATTTCAGAGCACGCAGAAGGCCATTCGCATCGGCACAAGCTCAGAGCCCCGATTGTCCAACTGCACCACATTGCGGTCGCCCAGTCCGTTACTGGAGGCCAGGCTGCAGGCCTAGTAATACCTCTACTGATCTCGCGGGGCTGAGCCCCCGGAGTGAAATGCATTGCCATCGTTCAGGGGTGTCAGGTGTATGCAAACAAACGCAGGGACGAGGATAGGCAGGGCTTGGCAATGACACCTTGGCTAGCGAGCCACGGAGAGGGTCAGGGCCTTGTGTTGACGGATGAGAATCTGTGCGATCAGCACTCATATACCTGAGCCTAACGACGGGGAGTAATGGACCCCACCGGGTCAGCGCTTTTCCCTCACGTCGCTTACGCTATCGTTCAACATCCTGGAGAGGGTGCTCTTGCCAGTACTGCTATTGGCCGTATGAGGCAGACCCACAACACACCCTGTCGACTGGTGTAGATATCGCTCGCGACCCGCGTCAGCAGGTCCCGCTTGTAACCAATGCAATCTGGTATGCACCTCTCAGAGGCACCCAAGGAGGCGCCTTTGGCCCGTGCCTTGCACGTGCGTTATGGCGCGTGCTGCCTCGCATGTGGCCAAACCAGCAGGCGACGCCCAAGGTGACAACAGCAGCGTACTAAAGCGGCGGCTGCTCTTGCGGCGGCGGCGGTGGCGGGAACCCGCCATGTCACAGCGGGTCACAGGGTGCTACTTGCGGTACTGCAAGCTCGACCGCAGCCTGTCAGTGCGCGTGGTGTTTGTTGTTGCTGGTGTTGTGGTTGTTTGCTGGCAGGTCAGGATGCTGGCTTTGCCACCCCGCATATTAGCACATGGCGTACGGATGTGCATTAGGCAGCCCGACTTGACGACTGCCTCGATTCTCGACGCCAAATAATGCTGAACGGCTCAATCCCTGCTGCTATAAGGTATTCACATTGGCGCAAGTACACAAACCATCTTGTCTGGAGGCGCGCATATCGAGACTTTGAGTTTAGTTGTCATACTATACCTTGTAGTTTGAATGCCGGATGTCAAGTACCTGGCTTCTGCCTGCAAGAATACGAATGCATGGCGTGCTGTCTTATTCACAACGCTGCCGCTGGTGATTCTTTGGGCTTTGATACAACGGACCTTTCCGCTCAGCCGGCCACCAGTCGAAGTGGGATGTGCAAACAGGCCTATAAAGATTACAGACATATATGTGGTAAGTCTGAGGCCTCGACCTGTGATGTTGCCGTGTGAATGCCGTGTTCTCTCCGGCGACCCACGCTCTTACACGAATTGTAACTATTTCTTACTCCATATATTCGCTAAAGAGTGAGTAACATAACCCGGGAGCAGATTTTCTTGCCCAGCCACGCGGCTGTCCTCAGCCCTGACCCGGCCTCCTCCTGGCTGGTTATGGAGGAAGCCTCGCGTGGGGTGGCCCTTGGCCCAACGTGCAGCCTACGATGCGCCATACAGTTTGCATGTGATATTGACTTAGAGTTTGGACGTGTTAGTGCGGCGCAGCGGAGCCGCACGCCCCAAGCGCATGAGCGCTTTTACTGCCCTTCCCCATACTTAGCAAGCACTCCCCCTTCCCCTTCCTCCCTCCTACTACAGATCCACAGCTACTGGAGCAAGGACCGGCGCGACCTGGCGCCCGGCATCTGCCGCTGGCTGGCGGAGCACGGCGGCCCGCTGGCGGACGTGCCGTGCACACTGGCGCCGGGCTTCTGGGCCTCCGCGGCGCCGCGCAGCGCCATCCTGGACCTCATCAAGCAGCGCGTGGTGGCGCCGGAGTCTCATGCCCGCCCGGTGGGCTGGTATACCAAGCTGCTTTATAGGTGCGTAGACCTTGGTCTTGGCGCGGCATGAATGAGCTCGGCATGCTGACTGGGCACGTGTTGGTCACCGGGCCTGCCGTCGCGCCCGTTGCATACCTCGCACACATATACATCCACACCCCGCCAACACTCGCGCTGCCCCCCCCCCCTCCCCACCCGCCTGGACCCTGTGTGTGTGTCGCGCAGGTTCCACATCAGCGGCGCGGCGGCCCTGTTTGACGAGCAGGAGCAGCCCATCAGCCTGTCGTACCTGGGCATCGCCGCCGTGAACGTCATGGCGCAGAGCAACTGGACGGCGGCCATGACGCGGGCGGGCGTGCCGCTGCGGGACCGGGTCAACAGGCACCTGCTGCTCATAGAGGTGCGTGGCGTGGGGGCTGCAGTGCGACGCAGTGGGGCGGCGCGGGATGGTGGGGGGCTGGGGGGCATGGAGCCCAGCTGCCCGCGCCTGTGCCCCGGTGGCCTGCCGGTTGGGGGTTGGGGGCTGGCGTGACGCACACGCCTGGCTTGGACATGGTGCAGGCGGGGCACCAGCGCCTTCCGCTGCAATTCAACTGCATTACCTCTGCAATACCATTCAAAGGACCCTTCAACGTGTTACCGAAGCAATGCCCATCCGTCACACACACGGCACCCATGGCCGCCCTTGACTGCTCCGCCCTCCGCCCTCCGCCCCCCCCCCCACCGCCTGGCGCCCAGGACGACGCCGACTTCAATGAGGAGCGGGTGGCGATGCTGCAGCGGACGGTGGCGCAGCTGGACCCCTGCTACGACATGGTCGGCCTGGTGCGTGCATGTGTGCGTGCGTGCGTGTGTTTGAAAGACAAACGGAACAAAGGCGCTGTGTGTGTGTATATATAAAAAAGGAAACGAAAGCCCGCCCAGACGACGCCGGAGATACTTACCGATACCTTCCAGTTTACCGAGCATGGCGTTGTGTCATACTTACCCGCGAAAAGCCTGGAACCCCATGGGCAACCATTCGGTCATGCCCCGCAATGCACCTCTATGCGTCCATGCGTCGCACCGTGGGCGCGCTAAACAACGTTTACCCAGCACGCCTTGTTCCCGGATTCCCGCCCCCTGGTCATAGTCAAGCTAACCGACTAGCATCGATGGGTGATAGAGGAATTGCAGGCATAGGGTCGCAGCGGGCAAACGTCACAGGCAGGAAAATGGCAACAGCCTTGCTAAGGGCGGCGTGCAGTACGGTAAGCAAGCTAGGACACGCATCCCATTCCCGGCCCACTAGTCAATGCTGGAAGAGAGGGCAAGGCTGTGGTCGCAGAGTAATCTGTCGAACGCGTTGGCTGCATGGGGTCGAGTTGGCGGGCGTCGGTTGCGGAGCATTGGCATGTGGCTGACCTTGGAACGGCTGGGCGTGTGCGCGTGTGTGCGTCGTGG
Source organism: Chlamydomonas reinhardtii (assembly GCF_000002595.2). Classification (NCBI taxonomy): domain Eukaryota; kingdom Viridiplantae; phylum Chlorophyta; class Chlorophyceae; order Chlamydomonadales; family Chlamydomonadaceae; genus Chlamydomonas; species Chlamydomonas reinhardtii. The sequence goes on from NW_025061531.1 coordinate 85,532, forward strand.
GATGGCGGGAGCTGGCCTCCCGCTCCCCACTCCACGGCGGCACCGAGGCGAGACACGCTCGCAGCCGCAGTGGCCGAGTCAGCTGTTCGTAACCAGCGCCCCCCCAAAAGGAATCCAGTTACCCCCCTGATAGTAAAAGCGCGCCGCGATCTGTTGTCCACCAGCCCACGGGGCGGGTGGAGGGTGCGGTTGCATGGAGGCGCCGCGCCGTACGCCTCCGCGACTGGGCCGTACTCCGTGACGAGGCCCGCCGCCCACCAGAGCCATTAGTGTGTTGGGGGGGTTGTTGCGTGTGGGTGTGGGTGCGGGTGTGTGTGTCGAAGTGGGATGGTGGAGCCATGCACAGCCGGTCTGGGGCTGTCCAGTGCTGATGGCTTAAACAAGAGCAGTGATGCCACCACATCAGGGCATTGAGGAGCGCTAGATCCATCAACGCAGCCATGTTTGCTCGACTGAGCTCTCCACTCCCCGATCTCATTGTCACCCTCGCCCTGATATTCTCCCCCCCCCGCCCCGCCCCGCCCTGGCTGCAGGACTACAAGGAGAGCTTCTGCTCGTTGCAGCGCTTTAAGGACGGCCTGGCCTCCTGGTTCCTGCCGCGCTCATGGCGCTCCTCGCCGCACCTGGTGCGAGCCAAGCTGGCCTTCAGCCGCACCACAGGGCTGCTGTTCAGCTACAAGGGCGCGCTGCGGATACAGAGCGCCATGCCGGTGACGCGGGAGTTGGACCTGTGGTACCGCGACCTCATCACGGACGGGCTGCTCAAGGTGTACGTCACGTGCCCGCGAGTGGTGGGCATCATGGGCCTGCCCACGGTCACGTGAGGCGCGAGAGGTGTGAAGTGGTTTCAAGGCGTCGGGCTGGGGTTCGTGGGTCGGGGGCCTTTGCATGCGGAGCGAACGAAGGGGCGATCGTCGAGTGATGCTGTCCAAGTGAGCGACGCACGACCGAGTGCAGTATCAGGTGCACATACTTGTGTGACATCCTACGAACTGTCGTCACCGACGCGTGATAACTGTTTGTACCTGTATGTGACGTCCAGGCATGCGTGCGTAGATTGCCGAGGATCTTGTCATGGCGGGAACCTTGGTAGATGCTGTACGCTCTCCACATAATGCAGCGCACGAGGTGCAGTGCGGCGCCATGCCCCGAGAAGGGATGTGACTCGCACCTGTCGAAGGAGTACGCAAGGCGGCTGTTGCTGGGTATTACAACGGGTGTGAAGACCGCCTGGCGGCCCGGCTAGGCCTTCCCTCTCCAGTCACCATAGCTGTAACCTTGCATGGCTTTGCGGCTGGTGTCACATCATGCAGAGAATCGGAGTCCTGAGTACAAAGTAGGCCCCATGCGGCCATGCCCCCCCCTAGGCGTCCAGACCGTGATGGCTACGCCATCAGGTGCAGGTTATTCGTGTTAAAGGCCGTCATACTGCTCGTCTGCTCCACGAAAGCCCCTGGCTGTACACACGCATGCACAGGCAGGTGAGGCAGCGCACCACGCTTCGCCATGCGTTGGTTGGTTGGCCCATTTCCCCCCGGTTCTCCATCCCCCAGAGGCAGGGCCGCCGCGCGCCCAAGTCCAGGTCAGCCGACTGTTACAGCTACGCCTACCCACGCTCAGTGCATTGCCCCGTCTTGCAGCGTAGGCAGCTGGCACCACGCCTGGATGGTACCGATGTGACCGCCGGCCCCGCAAAGATAGTCAGCCCAATGAATTCATCTTAGTCCCAAGACCCAACTGCAGGATTGCTCAGCCAACGCCGCGTGCAAGTAGCAGCTCCCAGTCGTGATGCGTGCCAACCGGCGGCACCCAGTAGCCCGCCACAATCATGATGCATCCATGTGCAACTCCTTAGCCGGCCACCCGCAAAAATACACACGCAGTCCTACCGTCACCCAACTCACGTCAAATATGTGTCATTATAGGCTGGCAGCTTCCCAAAGGGCTTTCCGTGCAACCTCAAGCTCCTGGTTGCAGTGGTACCCGACTGCGAGTCTGCGATCCCGGACTCTAGTACGGCTCGGGGGTTGGCTTGCCGTAAACGGGATAGTCGGGGGTGAGTCAGAGCTGTCCTAGAACCTCCATTCATCTATTTCGCAGCGCACACGCCCGCAAACCCACAGAGTAGCAGACCGCCACACTCCGCGCAGCAACCAACCATCCCTCCATCTCGGATCACAGTCGCTTGTGTGCGGCCTGCTCGCGTGCGCCGCCGTGCCCATGCCCCGACCCGCCTGGCTCCCCCACACCGCCCGGCGCTACCGCAGCCCCAACCACCACCGCCGGCACCGCTGCAGCCCGACCACCCGGCCGCTCCTGCACTGCCCCAGCCGCGCCCTGGGCGCCAGCCCCCGCTTCTTCCCCCGCGCCCCCTTCCTCTGGCACGTACTCGCACACCCAGCCCGGGCAGCCGCGCCGGCACTGGCACCGCAGCGCCTCCGCCCGTACGGTGGTGGTGGCGCCGTACTTGTACGTGATCTCAACCAGCCCGTACTCGCCCGCCGTACTGCGCCCCTGCTGGTCCTCCTTGTGCAGCCGCAGGAACACCACCGGCACGTGCGCCTGCATGGGCACCGGCGCCGAGCCGGACGCCGCTGCCGCGGACGACATGCTTATGTCCACCGCGCCGGCGGCCGCGCCCGAGCAGCTGGCCGCCGGCTGTGCGGCTGCCGCGGCGCCGCCCGCCTGCTGCAGGTGCAGGTGTGGGGGCGGGTCTGGCGCGAGGCGCGGCATCAGCACCAGGGTCTGGTACACGTCCGCGGTGGGGTCGCACTCGTGGTTGGCCACCGCCGCAATGCCGCCCATGGGGAAGCCACGGATGACCACGTCGCCCCCGGGCGGCGGCGGCGGCGGCCCCGCCACACCGCCCCGCGCCTGCTGCTGCTCCGCTCCGGGCTGCAGCAAGGGCATGTCCTCGGGCTGCACACTCACGGCGCGGCTGGACCCAGCCAGGGCGGGCGCGTCCACAGCGGCTGCCGGCCGCGGCTGCTGCTGCCGCGCTGCCCCCTCCTGCTGCGCCGGTAAGTCCGCCACTGGTTGCGCCCTGGGGTCCCCTGCCGCCAGGTGAGGAGTGTGCATGGCCCCAGCGCCTTGAAGCAGCCGGGAGCTCCGCCGCGGCGCAGGAGGGGAAGCGCCGGGCTGCAGGGCGTCCCGAGGCGGTGGGGACGTAGACGCGCGCACCTGTGGCCGCGTCACTGGGCTGGTGGGGCCAGGCGACACCGATGGCTGCCGCAGGGCGCCCCCGCGCCCATGGACTCCTGCCTCCTGGCTCAGCGGCTGCGGCGCCGGCCGGCTGCGGCAAGAGCTCGCGGCGCCGGGCCCCGGCGACGTCGCCCGAAGCTCGAGGGCTGTTGTTGCCTCTGCCGGCAGTGAATGTGGCTGTGGCTGCGGCTGCGTCACTTGCTGACCCCGTTGTGCCAGTGGTTGCGGCTGTGCCTGCCGCGTGAGCTGCTGCGGCGGTGCAAGCCTGCTGCTCCGCCGAGGCGACAGCGGCGCGCCCCGGGGTGCCTGTGCCTGGTGCGGAACATCCACCTGGGCGGGCGGTTCTGGGCCAGATGCTGCTGCTGGCTGCAATGGTGGGTGCTGATGCTGTGGAGGAGGCGGCGGTGGAGGCGGTGGCACCTGTGGCGACGCGGGCGCCAGGGCTGGCGGCTGGCCGGCCTCGGCTTCCGGGCCACGCAGCGTACTGCGCAGGAGGCGCGCTGTGCCTTGCGGTGACGCCGGGTGGGGTGTCACCTGATGCGTATCAGCGGCGGGCGCCGGCGGTTGCGCATATCCATCGCCTCCTCCAGCCTGGGCCGCGACCGCCGCCGCAACCGCCGTGGTAGCAACCGCGGCACCGCCAGGCACGTGCGCACTGCCTGAGCGCGGGCGGCTGCGGCCTCGCGGCGACGGGCTTTGCTCTAGCGGCAGCAGGCCCGTCCGCCTGCGCTTTGGCCGCAGCCCTGCCGCATCCGCCGCCTCTTGCTGGCGCAGGGCCTCTTCCTGCGCCTGCTTCGCCGCCGCCCGCTCCTCTGCCAGCCGCTCCGCCTCGCGCTCCTCCTGCTCCCGCTCCGCCGCGCGCTCCGCCGCCCGCCTCAGCTGCTCCTGCGTGGCCAGGCACATGTCGCTGAAGGCCGCCGCGCCCTGCCCCGTCAGCACCTCGCCGTCCCGGTCCGCCGGCACCTGCGGCCCCCAGTACACCAGCGCCCGGCCGCGCACCCGGTACAGCCCCTGCAGACGCCGCGGCCGCTGCGCACGAGGCTGCTGCTGCTGTTGTTGTTGCTGCTGCTGCTCTGTTCCTGGCGCTGCTGCCATCGCCTCCGTCCCAGCCGCGCCCTCCGCCTCTGCTGCTGCACCGGCGGCGTCCTGCCGCCAGCCTAGCTGCTCCAGCAGCGGCGTCCCGCCCGCGCGCTTGGACCGAAACGCGTACCGCTGCCCCTTCCCTTCCTGCTCCTGCCGTTGACCCTGCTCCTGCCCTCGGCCCTGCTCCTGCGCGGCCTGCCCGTTGCCATGCCCCTGCTGCTGGCCCTGAACCGGCCCCTGCTCCTGCCCCCGCTCCTGGCCCTGCTCCTGCCCTTGGCTCGGCCCTGGCTTGTGCTCCTGGTCCTGCTCCTGCCCCTGGCTCTGTTCCTGGTTCTGCTCCTGCTCCTGAATCGCCAGGCTACTGGCCGCAGTCCACACCACTGTGACGCACTGGCTGAGACGCGAAGGTACCTGGCACGCGGCGGCGGTGCGTGCATTCAGCAGCCGCAGCCGGCCGCAAAGCCGCCGCAGTTGAGCGGAGGCGGCGGCGGCAACCTGCACAGTCGAGCGCACGTGTCCACAGCACGATGAAGCCGCGCAATTTGCGTCTGCGCACAGCGCGCTGCACTGCCAGTGGCTATACATCCCCAGGATACCGCTCCCTCCTGTTGCATCCACACCCCACCTCACCCCTCTGCAGCCGAGTCGCCAGTGCCCACCTGCCCCCCTGGTTTGGGATACTTTGGGCTGGTATTTCCAACCCCCGCCCCACCCTACCTACCCAGTACCCACCCACACACCCCAGTGCCAGTGCCACACCTGCGTGATGTCCGCCAGCCGGCCCTGCTCGCTGCCCACCATGCCGCCCAGGTCCAACAGCACCAGCCGCAGGAACAGGCTGCGGCAGGCGTGGTAGCCGCCAGAGCCAGAGCCAGAGCCAGAGCCAGAGCCAGAGCCGGATTCCTCCGCGGCGGGGGCGGCGGGGGCTGGGCTGCAGCCGCCGGGTGCACCGCCGGCCTGCACTGCTGAGCCCGCTGCCGTTGAACCACATGCCCCCGACCCGCAAGCCCCTGAGCCGCATGCCCCAGGAGCGCAATTGCCCACAGCTCGCGGTCCGGGCCCGCCCACGGTCAGACCGCATAACAGGCAGTCGGCAGTGCCGGGATGGCGCGGCACCAGGCGGGACGGTACCCGGAACACGCCAATGCTGCACTCGTGGAAGTCCAGGCGCAGAAGCGCGGGCACGTACTTCCCGCACATGGTGCAACGCCAGATGCAGTTGCCTGTGCAGTTGGAAGGGGAGGAAAGGGTGGTTGACCCATGAACCCTGAACTCTGAAGTCCCGACCCGGACACAGCCAGGTCTTAGCACCAGTCTTCACCATTTGAGTCCCGCTTTCCACAGCACCCAGCCCTAATGAAAGGCGAGGCTGGCGAGGTTTATCGCGAGCGCTGGGAGTGCTGAACCGTCGTGAGTTGCGACCTGCAGTATGACCGAACTCATGATGATGCAACGCCAGAGTGTCTCTCCTCACCATGTCCATCACTCAAGATAAATGGGGTCGCGTTGTCGGCTATCCAGCGAAGAAGTCCACAACGGTCCAACACTTGCAGCAGCGCCAGCGCCGCGTCCGCGTCGTCCCGCAACTCTATATTTCTATTTACATTTCCATCAAGCCGTTTGAAGAGCTCGAAGATAGCCTTTTCCCGATTTGCAAGCGCACGGACCAAATTCTTATCGGCTGCCAGTGTGCTCATTGAATGGATGCACAAAGGCAACGCATCATAACTAGGCCTGGGAGGGTTGCTAGGGGCCGAAGACTGCATGCGCCTGCCCCGTACCCGGCTCACCTCCCCATGGTCGTCGCCCCCGCCAGTGGTCGTCGCCCCCGCCAGTGCGCCAGCCGCGCTACCGCCGCCGCCAGTCGCTGCCGTCCCTGCTGCGCTGCTGGTGTCCATCCCGTGCACGGTTGCTGCTCCGATTACTAGTGCCGCCACTGACTAAGCGGCTGAGCCACTCAACAGCGGGGCCGGGGGGCAGGGGCCGCGGGGCAAGGCAGTGGGGCCGGGCGCTGGCATGGGAGCCACCGCGCCTGCCCTGCATGGGCCCATCTTTAAGTGTCCCCTGCCCCCACCCTCATCACCGTACTGTCCCTTCTTGTAACGTCACATCTCCCATCTTTTGCACTTTGGTTTGGGCTGGTATCCACAACCCCTATTATACACACACACACACACACACACACACACACACACACACACACACACACACACACACACACACACACACACACACACACACACACACACACACACACACACACACACACACACACACACACACACTGCTGTCGCCGCCCAGCCGCGGCCGCTGCGAAGCTGGTCACAACACGTGAACACGGGTCGCGACGGTGGTCGCAAGTGGTCGCACGGCGTACTCTCCGCCACGTTCTCAGGTGCGGTATTCTATCATAACACTTATACAGCTGCATGCTCAATCAAACATACGCAAGTGCCATGCCACGCCACGCGTCTGGCTTATGCATTTATGGATGCACCCACAGCTGGATACGGTAGCATCTACTTGACAGCTTCTCATGCTTACTGAAGGATCGTTTCTCTTGGCTGTTGGTGCGTACCCTTTTGGACCAAGCATCTGCGGTGCGGAGCCTGTGTGTGTGTTTGTGTGTGTGTGTGTGTGTGTGTGTGTGCGTGTGCGTGTGCGTGTGCGTGTGCGTGTGCGTGTGCGTGTGCGTGCGCGTGCGCGTGCGCGTGCGCGTGCGCGTGTGCGTGTGCGTGTGCGTGCGCGTGCGCGTGCGCGTGCGCGTGCGCGCGCGTGTGTGTGTGTGTGTGTGTGTGTGTGTGTGTGTGTGTGTGTGTGCGTGTGCGTGTGTGTGACTACGGTTTCCACGGTTATTCTGCCAGATCACGTGAATCGCGTATCTGGTATAACCAACGAAAGGGCTCTCAATCGAGGGCTGCCGTGACCTGGCGTTTCCCCGGCAGAGCGCAAACAGCTCTGAAGTCCACAAGGTAACGCACTCCGACCCTTCACCGCGCCAGTAACCCTTGCGGAATTACTACCGGTGCAATAACCTCAGACCCAGCGGGCGAGCTACCTCTCAAGGACCAGGCGGGCAGAAAACAAAAACAGCAAACATAACAAAACATGCAGCACGCAGCACGCGACAGCACGCGATAGCACGACCACAGTGGCTGCGGGGCTGAGTCCTACGACCCCGCAGCCTGCACGACCTCAACCGCAACCTAACCAGCTCTCGACGCCAGGGCAGACAATGCCTAAGGGCAGCCACAACTCTCGACGCCAGGGCAGACTATGCCTAAGGGCAGCCACAAACGCGTCTGGCCACTAGGCCGGTCCAGGCCGTAAGGCCCAGGGTGCTGCAGCACCCAACACACCCTCTCAGGCATAAAACCCCGCAAACCTGGCCCTGCTCCCACGGGCGTAAAACAAAGAAAACCCTTCGCCTGCCCCCCGCTGACCCTCTCGTACCGTACTGCCACGCTCAATTGGTGACACCAATTTGGTGAAAATCACCAATTTGGTAGCAGGGAACAATGTCAACTAGGATTTGCCAGAGCCCGTCACCAATTCCTGTGAACTCTGAATCCAAGTTGGGCAAAACCACGCAAACGGGCTGCTTTGACTAGTGACGCTGCTTCCTACAGTGAGCAACAGTCATGTAGTATACGGTACGCACAATGCTCAGTGTAGCCCCCAAAGGCCCTAAGCAGCTTAAGGATAGCGCCGGGGCTTGTGTTGCAGCTGCCGGGGCCGAAAGCGACGCTGGGTACGATTCGGGGGGTCCCATCACCAAATTCTGTGACACGGGTTTAATGCGGCCTGGCTTCTGCCAGGGCCCATCACCAAAGTCTGTGTCAGCCTGTTTAATGCCAAGGCGATTTCTTACTGTCACCAATTATGAAATCACCAATTGAGCGTGGCAGTACGGTATGCCACTGCTTCAGTGGCTCATGTTAGTGCTCACGCGCTTCTCCTAAGGGCTGATCCCTTTCAAGCCTCCAGCTCCATAGCTTGCGGCAACGCGCACAGCATTTCACCGTTCACCACCGCCAGGATGGGTGAGTGGCGTCAACGCCATCTCAGCCCTTTTGGGGCACGCCGAGCTGCGCGAGCTGCATCAGCCGCGACCAGAAGTGATGTGCCACCGCAGCCTCTGGAGCTGCTGCCCCCGCCGTCTGAAGTCCCAGGCCGCTGCGGCGCGCGTCATCCCGCGCAGCCGCACCCGGCCATGTTCTGTGGCGGCCAGCGCCACCATCACCACCACGTCCCAAACACACTGCTGAAAACCCGGCGGCGCCTGGACCAGCCACAGCTGGGCTTGGCTGATAGGAGCCGGACCGGGGTTGTGTGCGTTGATCTGCGCCAGCACGGCCTTCGCCACCGCGCAATCCCAGAAGTGGTGCTGCCGTGGCGTGGGCGCTGCGCTGCGTGTGCCCCGCCGCGGCGCCACCATGGCCGTGCTGCCCACAGCCGCATGGCTCACGGCGAGCCAACGGCATATGCGAATTTCCCGGCAGCGGCACTGCGTCGATGGCCAACCGCCACAGCGTCTCAAAGTGTCGCCGTTCCCAGCGTACCACCTGCCAAAGGCGCGCCAGGGTGTCCCTAATGGCGCCAAGCGTTGCAGCCGCAGCTGCTGGCAGGTCCACTCGCCGCACCACAGCGCGCGGCGGCAGGCCCTGTGCCGCGCGCTCATAATCCTCGTGCAGGTCCGCCCGCCGCGTGGCCACATCGTCCAGCTGCATGGATGTGGCCATGCGGACGGACAGCTTCGCTAGGGGACTTTGAGGGTCTCAGAGCCAGAGAGCTTCCAGCCCATGCGCGGCATGATGGTGGTGCGGACGACCTCACTGGTGGACGGCGCCGGGACAGGCGCTGGGCCAGGGCTCGCCAGCTGTGCGGCGTGAGCCCGCGCTGCACTCCACCATGATGGCGGGATGTCGCCGACAAGGCCCTGCAGCGCGGCGAGCGTGGGCCCACGGCGCCGGCGACGGCCGTCTGACGGCGCAAGGTAGTCTCGCAGCCACCCCTCCCAGTCGACTTCAGCCGCCGCAGGTGGTCGTGCAGCGTGGTCTCGCACTAAGTCACCGATGGTCACCAGACGCGCGCAGGCTGGCAGCGTCCTATGGCGGTAGTCGTGCGTGCGTGTGTGTGTGTGTGTGTTTGTTAAAGAGCACAAGGAGAACGTTGCGCAAAGACAGTGTATGCGATGCAGCAAAGCGACGGTTTACGGATGTTACCTGAAGTTACCTGTGTGTGTGTGTGTGTGTGTGTGTGTGTGTGTGTGTGTGTGTGTGTGTGTGTGTGTGTGTGTGTGTGTGTGTGTGTGTGTGTGTGTGTGTGTGTGTGTGTGTATGTGTGTGTGTGTGTTAAAGAGCACAAGGAGAACGTTGCGCAAAGACAGTGTATGCGATGCAGCAAAGCGACGGTTTACGGATGTGTGTGAGTGTGTGTGTGTTGGGGGGGGGGTAAGGGGGGGGGCGTTGCTGAACGTGCCTTCATTACGCGGGAACGGTTGTGTGCCACCTGGTAAAGGCCTTCGCCATGTGATTATAAAACATGGTAGCACAACGAACTCACCAACTGTTGCCAAGCGATGCAATCTTGAACGGGCAGGCAAGCATTTCTGATGGCCACGAGGCCCCGAGCGATGGCTCGTCGATAGGCGCCTGGGCCCGTGCGGGAAGCTAGCCCGCGGCGGGGTGATCCGGCTCGTGCAACCTGGTCAACTGTACAGATACAGGGTTTCTTCCTAATAGCGTATGTAGAAAGTATTTTCTTATGACCCCTCGCTATAACATGGGACTTCATCTTTTGCGTATTACCTATGCTGTGTTCCTAGCTGCCGTCCTTCCCATGGCCATGCCTATGGCGGCACCACAGAGCATTGGTATGGAGGCATTGTGGCGACATCCTATTATTGGTTCTGGCGCGACAAGCGGCGAACAATTTGCAGCAACGCGGTACCGCAAGTTTAGCGCGGGAGTGCTGCCTACTGGCTTGAAGCCCGCGTCTCCAGATCCGCAGCAAGAGAAATGCAGCCACTGGATAGTTATAACAACGATTAACGCCGCATCCGCAAATCTCCAGAACCTGGCAGGCATGCCGGACTGGTGCAAGTGCTTCGTCCTGGACCGGAAGTCCCCGCCCGACTTCCAGGCGAATGGCCCGGGGATGGTGGTGCTGACGGTGGCAGCGCAGGAGAAACTGAAGTGGGCGGTGGCGGGTGAGTGGAGCGGGTACACGAAGGGCCATTCCTCACACCCGCCTGTGTGCTGGGACCAGGCAGGAGCTCCCTCCTACTGCCACCATCGTGTTTTCAATCGTGTGCTGACTGCGCAGATCGGATGCCCTGGAACCACTTTGGCCGCAAGAACCTGGGGTTTGTGTATGCGGCGCTCCACGGTGCCGAGTACATATACGACACCGACGACGACAACTTCGTACTGGACGGCGACGCCCGGTTCCTGCCGCGGTCCTTGACGCCCCCAGCACCCGACGGCCCGGAGGGCGTCCAGGTGGGTGGGTGGGGTAGGTTGGCCCCGGTGGTGGAGGGTTGCGGGACACCCGCCCATTACGACTCACCTGACGCTGGCGCTGGTGTCCACCCAACCCCGACTGTGCCCCCTGTGCTCAGAATGGACTCGATATTAGACACACGGAGTGACGCTCACGACGCTCCCGTACCTGGGGTGGGGCCTGACTTGACTGGTACAGCACACAATGTAATGATTGGTGATATGCTGTATGGGGGGGTCCATATGAGAAGCGAGATGTTGGAAAGGGGGTAAGAGAGGGCAGGACAGGGTGGGAAAAGGTGGGAAAGTGTGGGGGTGAGTGGGACAAAGCGGGCGGTGGAGGGACAGGTCGGAACAGCGTGAGGAAGGCCGGGAGGTGGGAGAAGGGTCAAGAGCAATCGAAAGAGCTGACATGGCGGCTGGTCCCTCAGCAGCACGCATGGCCTTGCAAGAGCCAGGCTGCCCCGCCTCGCTGCAGACCCTCCTTGCCTCTTAGCTGCTGCGTTAAGCATTCGTTTTGTGTCATTGATGGACCACAAGGAAAAGGTTTGCGTTTTTGGAACTGCTGCAACTAGGTATGTAGGTTGCCCTGGCTGCAGCTGACGTGCTGCACCCTGCCTCATGCTACCACGGCTCGCAGGTGCATTGGCCAGCGGGCACCGGCGCGCGTGTCTTCAACCCGTACCCGTTTTGGTGAGAAGCGCGTTTGCCGGGGATTGCCGGGGTGTCCGTGGCGTGCTAGTACCGCCAGATGTGGTACCGTACTGAGATGGGACGACGGACGGCACCGTCCCGTGCACTGATTGGGTTCGTGCCCACTAACATAAATAGTTGCGGGTTGCCAGGCTTTAGCTGCAGGGTCGGCAGCATCTTCCTCAGTACGACTCTACTGCCTCTGATGTTGTTCATATTGATGACATGTGAAGTCTGTGCTGCCCTTCTGATTGCACCAGGGGCGTGGATGCGTGGCCACGGGGCTTCCCACTGACCATGATCACAAATGAGACAACGCGGTCCGGAGCTCTCCCAGTGACCGCTGCCGATGCGCCACAGCTACCGCCGCGCGTGTGCGTGCTGCAGTCCCTCGCCAACGCCGACCCAGACGTTGACGCGGTGCACCGCCTCACCGGCCGCCTGCCCCTCTTCTTCGCGCCCCGCCGCGCCTGGCTGGCCTACCCGGCCGGCACCTACGCGCCCTTCAACGCTCAGGCCACGCTGTTCGACGCGCGGGCGCTGGCGGCGGCGCTGGCGCTACCGGTGACGGTGCACGGGCGTGTGAGCGACATCTGGCGCTCATACATCATGCAGCGGGCCATGTGGGACATGGGATGCGGCCTGGCGTTCGCAGACCCCTGGGTCACGCAGTACCGCAACGCGCACAAGTACCTCAGGGACTTCCAGTCGGAGCTGGACCTGTACCTCAGTGAGTGGTGGGGCCGTGCCGTACGTCGTGTTAGTAAATCGTGCCGTATGTCAGTGTCAGTAGTGGTGCCGTATCGTGTGTGGAGCAGTGAGCTGCGGCACTGAACGGAGCCGCCACCCAAGGGCCCTCGCATGGCCCGTGCATCGGATTGGCTGTGAACAGCTCTGCTCAGCACCGAATGCGACCGCTGCTCGTGCCTCCTGCCGCCCAGAGACGGAGGGCCTGCTGGAGGTGCTGGGCCGCGTGGCCTTCCCCGACTGGACCTTCGCCAGCCCGGGTGCGGAGCTGGGCGGCCGCGTGCTGGCGCTGTACGTGGCGCTGTACGAGCACGGCCTGATGGAGGTGTGCGTGTGTGTGTGTGTGTGTGTGTGTAGGTGGGGGGTGGGGGTGTAGGGTGCAGAAGAGGGGGGCGGCTAAGATGGCTGGAGGAGCTGACTGCGTGACCAGCCCTGGGCGGGTGACCAATGTGTGTGGCGCCCACCGCCACGGCCTCTACCGTTGTGCCTAACTGCCCTGGCATCGCACGCCCCTGCCGCTGTCCCCGCCACGACTCGCATGCTTGACTTGGGTCTGTGCCCGCCCTCGAGCTGTTGGGCTGGGTGCTGTTACCCGCATACGCGCGCACACACACACACACACACACACACACACACACACACACACGCGCCTCCCCTCCCCCGCATGCATACACCCCACAGGCGGACGACGTGGTGATGCTGCACGCCTTCCTGACCGACCTGGGCCTCATGCAGCCCGCCGTGGTGGACTTTGCGCTGCGGGTGAACCGCCACGCCGCAGAAGCCGCAGCAGCAGCCAAGGGGGCGCCAGGCGCGCCAGCCGCACCGCAGGGCACAGCCATGCAGCCGCAGCAGCAGCCGCAGCTGCCCGCGCCCAAGCATCGGGCGGCGGTGTGCGTCACGGGCGTCTTCCGCGCCGGGCCCTTCACGCTGCCCCACTACCAGCGCAACGTGCTGTCGCGCCTGGGCATGCCGTACGACGTGTTCGTGTCAACACCCGACCTGCCGGACGCCTTCCCCCACCCCTCCGACTACGCCTACTTCCTGCAGCCGTACAAGGTGGTGCACGCCAACTACTCCAGCACGGATGAGCTCCTGGCGCTACCGGGCTGGGAGCGGACCGAATTCAGCGGCGACCACTACCCCAGTAAATGGCTGGGCCAACTCACGGTAAGGGTGTGGGAGTCCGTCGACAGCTGCTGCTGCTTGTTGTGGTGGGCCGACTTGATGGGGATTGACATGCTGCCGCTGCCTCTGCGCCTTGTCCGCCGCTCCTGCCAGGACCTGTCGACGTGCCGGGACGCCATTGTGGCGAGTGGCGCGGCGTACACGCACGTGGTGCGGCTGCGTGCAGACGCGGTGCTGGCTGAGCCGCTGCCGGTGCCGCTGCGCTCGCTGCAGCCCAACGAGCTGGTGGTGCCTGACAACGAGCAGTGGCGCGGCCACAACGACCGGTTCGCGTACGGCGGCTTCAGCAGCATGGTGGCTTACCTGTCCGTGGTCGACTCCGTGGCAGGGCTGCTTGAGCGAAAGCAGCTGACAAACGCGGAAAGCGCACTGAAGAGCCACCTGGAAGCGCACGGTGTGACTGTGTTAGAGCGCCCGATGCATGTCTGCCGTCTGCGCAATTATGCGGGTGGGAGATTGAGCTGCACAGGCTGGGACTACATAACCTACGAACCGTGCAAGTCGCTGTGCGACGCGTGGCACGCGGACGTCGCGCCTGTGCAGGGTGGAGAGGCACCGCCTCCCTCAAAGCGGACATGGCTGTCGCGCATGCCTCTCATTGGGTCGCTTATTATTCTGGTGATTGGCGTCTCCTGCGGGGCCAAGCATGTTTGGGCCCCACGCTTTGCGTCAAGAACGCAATGACCTTGTGGCTGCAACCGCGGGCAAGGGCTAAACCAAGCTGTGCTGAGTGCTGAGTGCTGTATGCGTGTGTGGGTGGGTGGGTGGAGGGAAGTTTGCACTAGTACCATGCGACCTAAGGATATGCAGTACTGTAAGCAAAGAAGATTGCATGAGAGTGAGCGAGTTGCACGGTTCGTTTGTTGCACGGCATTGCGGACCTGTGCATATCATAGCGCAGGGGCACGTGCGGGACGTATGCGTCATCGGATTAGGGAGAAACGCGACGAATGCAGCGGAGAGCGTGACGAGAGGATGGGAGTACCAAGAAAGCGTTTGGGTAGCTCAGCCAGCAACTTGGCTGCATTGAAGAGCGTCCACTGGTGCGCTGGGGTGGCCGGGTGGTGCACCGTAACCGCCAAAATGGGATGGTGCAAGTGATGGTAAAAGGCAGGGCTCCCCTGGTAAAAGGGGTTGGATTGGGGCTGGCACTGGTCACCCCTTGGTGGATTGGATTCGCAGAATAGGATTGGGACCGGGACTTTGCGGATTGGGATAGCAGGTTCGATTTGGTGGCTGTGAGAGCCGCCTCGCCCCGGTTAGTGCACGTGCTTGAGTGCTGTGCCGCAGCAGGGTGATGCGTCCCGACCTGCTAGTGGGGAGCGTTGTGTGTGCCGATGAAGAGGGTTTATTTTCCGGGGGCTGCCGTAATCGGTGCTCCGGTGACAGGCGCCAGTGACGAGAGGACAGGGGATAGCAGGGGAGTTGGGACTTGGGACTTGGGACGCCTACCCTACCAACGCACACGATCGCACCTACCGTGCCTGGTAACCTGGTAAGGATCCATAGTGCTGAGGCACACACCCGATCCAGCAGACCGCAGCACTCGGTGCGTACGTCCACGCGCCTCAGCTACCCGCACATCCACAACCCGCAACTTCTGCGTACGGCAGATTAGTGACGGAATGGGACGGCCAGTGGCTTGAGTCCTTTGCGCTTGCTTTATACAGCAGTTGTAAATAAACGAATGATGGAACATACAAATGGGCCTGCTTAAGGTCGCGACGCAGCCCCGCCACACCAGTCACTGTGGAGGGCTCAGCTCGGCAGCCGGCCCCTTGAGCCCTCATGGCTTGAGGAGTCCAACAACATCAGTAAAACAAACAATACATAGGATATGGCACGCCCGGAGTCGGGCAAAAGGCTGGCAAATCCTGCTGTGCGCCTCGCTGCCGCTTCTAGCTCTTTCATTCGTCTTTGGTGTTGTATTACCGCTTAGCTTTTCCGCGAGGTCGACCGGCTTGGATGGACCAGTGCCCGTTCCCTGCGCGCCTCGCAGCGAGCGCATAAAAATAACTGACGTTTACATGGTAAATGTGGATTGATACTGTCTGTTTCAGCACGAAGTGCATTTGCGCACCAGTGCTCTTTTGGCGCTGGAGCTGAGGAGTCTTTCCAGGCTACGCGATCTCGCTTGTAGCGCATAACGCGCCTAATGCGATCGAGGGCAGTCACAGGTGCCTTTTGAGAGGCCCCTGCATAGCCGGCACGTGCCCCCTGCCCTCAAACCGCCCCCTCCCCCCGTCTGACGCGTGTGCAGCTCCATAGCTACTGGAGCAGTCGGCGCAACATCGCGCCGGAGCTGTGCGAGTTCTTCAAAGCGCACGGCGGGGACACGCTGTCGCGGGCGCCGTGCCGGCTGTTCCCGGCCTTCCGCGGGGCCACGGCGCCGCGCGAGGCCGTCCTAGACCTCATGGCGCATAACATTGTGGCGCCGGAGACACACGCGCGGCCCCTGGGCTGGCTGACGAAGCTGCTCTACTGGCTGCGCATTAGTGAGGCCGCTCCGCTTTTAGACGAAGCCGAGAAGGTGCGCCGGGGAGTGTGCGCCGGGGAGTGATGAGGGCGAGCGGCCCTCAAGGCTCATTGGGGCCTTACACTGGGTGCAATGTCGCCGCATCAAGTCTCGGTCCCTCTCATCACAGCCGCACACCTCGCACGCCCCGCACCACCCCTCGGCCACCACGTGCGCAGGTCATCAACCCCTCGCTGCTGGGCATCGCCGCCTCGCACATGCTGGCCATACGCAACTGGACGTTGGAGATGAGCCGCGCCGGCGTGCCGCCGCAGGAGCGGGTCAACCGCCACCTACTCGTGTTCGAGGTGGGGGCGGGGTATGGGGGCGGGCGGGTGGGAGGCAGGAGCAGCCCGTGTGACAGTAGTAAGGGACAAACGCAGCGTGGCTCAACCAGCAGCAGTGTGTTGAGCAACCGCCATGCTGGTGACCGACACATTGGTGTAGACACACATGATGGTGCTTTCGTGGCAAGTGAACCTGAGCGCCACGTGCGCTGCACACGCTCGCACACACACACGCACGGCGCAGGACGACGCGGTGGTGACGGCGGAGGGCGTGGCGGCGCTGGGGCGGGCGCTGGGGCGGCTGGACCGCTGCTACGACATGCTGGGGCTGGTGCGTGTGGGATTGGCGGGGGGGGGGGGAGAGGGGGGATAATGTGCCCGAGCCCAACAAAGGGTGGCATCGCACCAGCGGACACAGGGCAGGGATGCGGGGGAGGGGTGGCAGCACGGGTATGGGCCTCTTGGGGCATAAGCGCAATGATGGGTGTGACCGCAGCGAGGGCGGCGGCATGTAGCGGCGGAAGGGAGCCGTGGGGGCAGGCGTGAACGGGCAGTTGAACAGGGGTGAAGCCGCAAGCTGACAGCGCCACAGCCTGGAGGCCGGGCCGCGCGTCTGCAGCCTACCTGCGCTCGCCTCCTACCGGGCCCCCCTGCCTCCGCCCGCGCCCGCCCGCGGACTCCAGGACTCCACGGACAACTTCTGTGCGCTCAGCCGGCTGTCGGACTCGCTGATGGGGCTGCTGCTGCCGCGCGCCTGGCGGCCGTCGCCGGAGCTGGTGCGCGCCAAGATGTCGTTCAGCCGCAACACGGGGCTGCTGTTCAGCTACAAGGGCGCGCTGCGGGTGCTCAGCAACCTGCCGGTGACGCGGGAGGCGGACCTGTGGTACCGCGACCTGGCCAGCGACGGCGTGCTGAGCGTGTACGTGGCGTGCCCGCGCGTCATCGGCATCCAGGGCCTCACGACAGTCAAGTAGTGGTGGAGCTGGAGGGCGCCATTGGGTCCAGACCTTAGGCGGGGTGCGACGGAGGCTGCAGGTTGTGGCGTGTGTGTGTGGGGGGGGGGGGCCAAGCCTCCAGACACCCAGCGGCCTGGGCAGGACAGCTCAATGCCCTCAGGACCCGTGTACATGCATGGAAGATCGAATGATATTTAATGGCACTCGGGAGTGAGCAACAGTCTTGCGGCCGCAGGCTAGGTACTTCGGGTTGTGTTGCGTGGCTCCGGGCAGTGACCTCATCCTGGTGCCCACATTGATCCTGTGAGGCGGTGTGTGGCGCGCCCATGTGCGGGTGTGCCCAGCAAAGCAGGGTGGCATGTGGATTACTGATGACGGGAAGGCGGGTGTTCAATCCACTCCCGGACATTGACTTGACCTGTGCATGCACTGGCACACCAATCGCGTGCTGAATGAGATACTTGGACAACTGAACTGCTCAGACGGCCTACATGTGAAGCGCGGCTGTGTATGCAGGATCGCAGTACTGTGTGCTTTGGGGCCTTGGCGGCCAGTGGCACTGACATGCAGGCGGGCCCGATTGGCGGTCACGATTGTACATGTGTACGAGTAGCAAAACTCTTGACCATAGCGTCTGCCTCCGTATCGCAGTGCAGATACCGTTTCATCTCACTGCGCCCGCGCAACATTTGCCCGCGCATTGATTCATGCGCAGCCAGGGGGGGGGGGGGTTAGAATCTTCCAAAACAGACCCCATGCTTCAAATGGATAGAGCTCAGCGAGAAAATCACGAATCCGCCTTCAAAATGGAAAATGGGTTTCTGGGTGCAAAGTTATGACCCCTCAAAGTTGCCGGTCGGTCGGTCGGTCTGGCCCACAAGGTTTTGCACAGGTTCGTGCCAAGTTTTGTTCCTAGCGCTTCTGTCCTGCAGCGCGCGGCGCAATGGGTGCAGCACAACGATGCGTGCGTAGGTATACCCCAGAGTCAGCACACGTGCGTAGTTTGGGGCAGTTTGGGGAGAGGCATGTCGGCATGTCGGGCGATGCCTGGGGAACTGGTCAGAGACAGGCCGGTGCCGGCCGCGTTTTGCATGGATGAACGTGTCAGCACATTGTGTACTATCAAGTAACATTGGAGTAAGCCGTTGCATAGCAGGCCAGTCTATCGGGATACTTGTCGGCAGACGGGTGGACATGTCCACACGTCCACATGTCGGTCGGTCAAAGTGTGTTCCCAATGCGGATCATTGTACATAGCGATAGAGCTCACCGAGAGCAGTCAATTGGCACCAACCTGACAAAACACTAAGGGGTTCTGAGGGGTTTTTGGGGGGTCGTACGGCTGGGGGGGTCGGTCGGTCGGTCGGTCGGGGGGTCCGGGAGGTTTCGTGGCATGGGGTCAAAAAAGTTTGTTCCTACCCCCCCCCCCTGGCGCAGCTCCCGAGTCATTCTAAGTGGTCCAACCCTCAATTGCAGTGCCAGCAGTTGCCGTGCCGCAGGTACCAGTGTTGCACTCCTCCAAACCACACCACCCTCAGCCTAGCTGCAGTAGGCAAGTATTTGCCACTATGTACCTGCCGCCTCCCATAACCTGCGACGTTCCATCACCACGCATTCCCTATGCCACGCCAGAAAGAGCCTAGCTTCTGGGGCCGTTGCTTCCTACCCATGGCGCGCCACCGCATTGCTGCTAGGTCTTCTCAGCGCGCCTGTCCCCCCGGCTCCCACCGCCCCCGCTGCCCCCACGCCCACTCCCGCGCCCCCTGCCGCGTGCAGCGGCGGCACGCGGTAGAGCAGCAGCTCCGTGCAGCAAGGGTGTCCCTCCCGGTCCGTCACGGGGTTGTCCTCCCTGCTCACAATGCCGTAACCCAGCCGCGTCAAATGCAGCAGCAGCAGCGCCATGTCGCCGCCGTCCATGGGGTGCGGCCGCAGCGACAGCCGCCCCGCCGCCGGGTTGGCGGCGCGCGCGGCCCGCTTGGCGCGCTGGCTGGGCAGCCAGAAGCCCAGCGTGTTGGCCAGCGTCCAGCGCTCGGGCTTGGGCTGCACGAAGCTGGAGGCCCAGTTGTGCACCTCCATGGCGATGAAGGCGGGCAAGGCGGGCGTGTCCGGGCCCCAGCGCGACATGAGCGAGAACTCAAAACCCTGCAGCGGGGCAGCCACGCCACATGGGAATGTGGGCAGGTGGGACAGCAACGGACGCCGTTGGCGTTCCCGGACGGACCCTGACTGGTCCTACGTCCCGTGGACTGGCAGTTGGGGTCCCTGACCTGGCACCGGACCCAGCCCTGCTCGCTATGGCGCCGCGAGAGCGCAGCACCACCCCCATGCCGCGCACCTCGATGTCGATCTTGGCGATGAGCACGCCGTGCGGCACATGGTGCGTCACGCCCCCTGCCGCACCGCCCGAGCCCGCACCAGCTGTCCACACCCCCGTCCTGATGCCCCCTACTCCCGCCTGCTGCTGCCGCCGCTCGCCCAGCTCCCGCCGGCCGCCCCCGGCCCCGCCCCCTTCTGCCGCCGCTCCGCCCGCTGCCGGCTGCTGCGCCATGTGCGCCTGCTGCGCCGCCGCCCGCCTCAACGCGCCCTCCCAGTCCACCACCAGGTCCGGCTCGCGCGCCGCATCCTCGGCCGAGCCCACGCACAGCGAGCTGAAGGCGTGGCGGCGCGGGTTGACGCTGGAGCCGTTGGCGGCGGCGCGCACGGTGCAGTCAAAGGTGTGGACGGAGCACTGCATGGGCGCGGGCAGGCGGGGGCAGGCGCAAGGCCGCTGTCAAGGGGTCTGTCGTGCAAACACCCTTGTGCCCAGCGGGTGGCCGGCTCACGGGTGGCGCCATGTTTGCGGCGCTGCGGCACACGCGCACACCCTACCTGGGTCAACGCCACGGCCGCCGCCTCAAACTCGAACTGTAGGGGCGGCAGGGCAAGCACACGAGCGTTGGCATGGCAGGGCTGGCGGGGGCGGCCCAAGTGCGACCCGCCAGCCAGGCAGCAGGTGCAGGTGCAGGTGCGGGCCGGCACCCGCCCCGCAACAGGACGGCATTGGCTGCTGCCCCCCGCTGACGGCTGCCCCCAACCCCGAGCCCGAGCCCGAACCCCAACGTGCATGCCAGTACACCACCGCACCTGGTTGTTTGAGCCCAGCGACATGACCATGCAGCCGGGCTCCGTGGGCGCCGGCAGCGGCAGGCACATCCACTTGGCGCCGTCGTACACCTGCTCCGGCTGCGCCACGGGGCCCGCCGGGTCCATGCGCAGCAGCTGTGAGCCGGGCGGGCAGCTAATCACCGGGTCGAACAGCCCCAGCGGCCAGTGGAAGATGTCGCCGCGGCGCAACAGCGCCATGACGTCCCCCAGCATCCGGCCCTGGAAGCTGGAAGGAAGTAGGGCGGCAGGGGAAATGTGATGCCACAGCACCAGCTGCGTGCCGCGGCGGGACGCCGCGCACTCAGGCCACCAACATGCAAGACTGCCGCGCCAACGATTGTAGTGCGAATGCCCGCATTGTAGCGAGATTGCGTGGGGGCTGACGGAGTGACGGTAGACTTCTGGAAAGAGGTGAAGAGCGAAAGGCTCCGTGCCTCAAGGGGGGGGGGGGGGGTATCCGTCTATGTGCCCAAAACCACGAGAGGCCGAGACTCCCCCGGACCTCTGCAGAGTTTCTCGGGCTGGAAAACGCACCGTGAAAGGTTCTTATGGGCTTCGCGAAGCCAGTCTGGGGGAATCCTCGGCGATGCGCCTACTGCTTCTGTGCATCCGATCGCCAGAGCCGCTAGTATTAGTACTTCCATTGTCACTCGTTGTGATGTTAAATGCGCCATGGTGCAACCTTGGGCGCGAAAAAGCTTTGGTATAGTTCTTCTTAACGATGCGTCGCTATAAAATGACTCATTTTATACAACTATATACCAATGCAGTTGTAGCCCAAGGGGGACTTTCTCGAAAGAGGGGCGGAACGGATTCGTGCCAGGTCATGGAGGGTCATGGCAGGTATGCGGCCCCTCCTCCATCCCGACCTCCCGAGCAGGCATTCTCCCTTATCGTTTGGAGATGCAGGCAGCGGGCAGCTGGTTGTAGCCTGGCAGGGTATCAAAGCGGCGGGCAGAGTCGGCATGCTTGGGTAAGACATGGCACGAACCAGTCAGCAGGCCGATGGGGGCTACCCGAGCCATCACTTACTTACTTACTAGGCACTTCATGTCTTTATTTCGTCGCTTAGCTGTAGATGAATGCGACGCGGCGCTTGACCTCAGCAAACCGAGCATGCTTTCTTTCCAAGCATAATGAGCTGCGGCTGGCTGCTAAAATTTGTTCTTGTTCTGGCCGCTGTATGCGGTCTATCGTGTAGTGCATCTAGGCTGCAGTGTAGACATACATCTGAGCCCGACTGCTGGCTGCCGGAGTATGTAGAGTGGCACCGCACCCATCGCGGGCGCCCGGACGCCAAGTACCTGGTCTGGGTTTGCTACCGCGATGATGGTCTAGGGGGGCCAGATGCGCCATCACGGAACGTGTATGCTGACTGCGCTGGCCTGGGAGACCGGCTGCGCGGCATCCACTACCTGACCAGGATTGCATATGCCGTGAAGGTGGGGCGGTTGGCAGCTTCGGGTGGGAGATGCAGGCGCGAGACCGGGAAGCAGCAGGCGTGGAAAGGCCGCTTCAGGCTCCGGCGGGTGCTGGTTACTTGCATAGAACGCACGCAGCAAAAGCGGCTAGAAGCCAACCTTTAACGCCCCAACGGCAGCGCGGCGCCGTAGTTCTGGTTTGGCTCCAGCTGACCCGGCGAGCTGGCTACGTGTTTGGCTGCCCCTGCAGCGGGTGCTGCTGGTGTGGCAGGAGTCGCCGGTGCTGCTGGAGCACTTCCTGGAGCCGACCCACATCGACTGGCGGCTCACGCCGGAGCTGGGCATTGACCTGGCCCGCGAGGTGGCGCAGTCGGCGCGGCACTACGTGGTCGGCGTGGAGACGGGCAACCAGCTGAGGGAGGAGGTGCTGCAGGTGGGTTTGAGTGGGTGCAACACGCGGACGTCTGTGGATCGCAACGCGGCGTGCTGTCCTGCTCCAAACCGCAGCGGGGCGGAATCCGCGAACGGGCGCCCTGCTGGTTTTGCATCGCAAAACAAGAGTCTGGCGGCATCGCAGCGCCCGCGCACCAGTGTCGGGCCGTGTGGCACATGTGCGCTGACGGCGGCCGCACCGCGCACCGCCCACCACTACCACCCACCACAACGCACCACACCTGCTGTGCTGCAGGGCACCTTCCAGCAGCTGCCGGACCGCGTGGTCACTGTGTCCACCAACTGGCTGGCGGAGGACCCCGTGGGCGGCCCCGTGCCGGACCTCAGCCAGCACACGCCGCTCATGGGGCAGCTGGCGAGGGCGCTGTTCAGGCTGTCGTCAGCGGTGGAGGCGGTAAGGCAGCGCGTTGGGGTGCGGCGGGCCCTGAACGCGTCATGCATGCTACCAGCGCGCCTGCAGTTCTCGGCCCCATCTGTGACTGTTGTCAGGGCAACCACAGCTCCATCCAACAATGTGGGGGAGATCGCCACGCCAGATCGCCCTTGTGCTGCCGGCTGTCATGGCCCGCTGCTGCGCTGTGTCGCGCCTGCAGGCCACGGACGCCGCGCTAGCCAGTGTGGGCGTCAAGCCAGGCCAGCCCTTCGTGGCGGCGCACCTGCGGCTGGGGGGCCAGATAGGTGCGCAAACACACACCTGGACATACCTGCTGCTGAGGCAAGAGCGGCGGCGATAGGGGTGGTGTACCGTGTGCTTAGCACCATTACTTGTATCAGCATCATGCCTACCTGGTGCTGACGCAAAATGCGACAGCTTTGACGGCATCTACCGACACCTGCGTACTTGACCTTCAGGCGAGGAGTTTGCCATCGAGCGCTTTTCTCTGGGCCAGCCGCACGAGGTGCTGCAGCTGGCCTTCCAGTGCGCGGCGGGCCTGGTGGACGCGGACAAGCGGCGCCTGCGCCAGGCGGCCGCGGCTGCGGCGGTGCTGGCGCCCACGCAGGCGGCGGCGGCACTGGCGGCTGTGACCGAGTCGGAGTCGCACATGCCGCACGTGCTGCTCACGGACAATGACGAGCTGCGGCGGCGAGTGAGCGCGGGGGAGCTGCCGCCCTGGGTCAGCCCCGAGCTGCACCCCGTGCACATACGGCTGCGGCGCATACCCGGGTTGCACAACACATCCGCATCTTCATCTGCACCTGCATCTTCATCCGCGGCTGCGCTCTCGCCAGATGGCGCATCGCCCCCGCCCGCTGCCCTGAGCCCGGCTGAGCTGGCCGCGCTGGTGCAGGCGCACGTGGCGTCCCTGGCGGACTTTGGCATCCTGGTGCGCGCCCGCTGTGTGGTGCTGAGTCCCAGCGGCTTCAGCATGCAGGCGCAGCTGCTAGGCAACCAGGCGTGTGCGGCCACGATAGGGCGGGACGACCGGAGCGGCGTGGAGCCGTGTCCTGGCACTGTGCGGGACTGGAGGTGGTGGTGGGGGCAGTGGTGGTGCCGCCTGGTGGGGGGCTGTGGCAAGCAGGCGGGCAGCGGGCGGCGGCGCAATCTAGCAGCTGTCAAGGCAGGAAAGTGATGGGGGCAACGGAAGCGGCGGTCACGGAGGTACAGGTGTGCGTGTGGGGTGGGTCAAGATGTCATGGCGTGGGGCGAAGTGGGCCAGTTCACGGAATGGAAAGCCATGATCCACCATGGCTAATCGAATTCAGATGTCATCATACTGTTGCGATTCCCTCTGCCTGTGCTCCATTTGCCCGGGGGCTCGGAGCACAGCTCGACGGCCGTGCGGGGCACGGAACGTGGGCACTGCAACATGGGCAGTACGGCGTGCACACATGCAATGGACGGGAAAGGCGTGAGGCTTGGCAGTGAGACACCACCAATCCTGCGTACCTGCCTACTAGCACGTTCCTGAGAGCAGCGCAACCTAGTACAATGGCTTTTGCAACAAGCTTCCCATGGCTGCATTGCCAGGTGCAAAGTTGACATTTACAAAAGCAAAATGGAGTTACAAACGCACAGCGTAAATAAATGTATTGTTGTTTATACACTGTGTTTGATATTGCAATTGGCTGTCGTTGCGCGGGCGTCGATTGAAGCGACTGGCAACCCTGGACAGCTTCTAAAGGACTGCTACAACAGCCCAGAGGATGATTCCGGTCCGAGCGACTTCAGCTGGTTCATGGAGGAACGCCCAGCAAGGTAGGCTATGGGCATCCATTGCTTGGGACCATCCTCCCTCCCTTGCGCCTTACTAGCTGTTAGCCCATGCTGGCTTTCACTTTGCTTGGGGGAATGACTGAGGAACACCACTTACATGAGAGGGACTACTCAGAATGAACAGCATGGGACAGGCGTGGGCGGCCCTGGCATTGCGTCAGGAGTGGTATCAGCGTCACACTGATCCCGAACGGTTTGGTCTGGCCACGCAGACTGGTGCTACAGCAGTTCTGGTGGTCGCAGAAGCATCCGCGTCAGGTGGCGGCGGGGGGCGATGTCAACTCCAGCTCCGGCACGAACCCGCTGCCACTGCGGCACACCCCGCTGCCGCTGACGCTCTTCACCATGGCCTCCCTGGACCGACTGCCGCTGCTGCAGGCGCAGTGCAGGAGGTGTGTGTGGGTGTGTGAGTGTGTGTGAGTGTGTGTGGAGCGGGCGTTGTAAATACCAGCCCAAACTAAACCAAACCAATGCAAAAGAGCGAGGAGGTGGAGCGGGGGGGGGAGTTGCGGGTCTCTGTGCGCGAGGGCAGACAGCGCTTAAGTTTGATGAGAAACTTGTATTGTACGAATCCGCCCGCCATTAGGCTGGGTGCTCCATTGCGCTGACCGGTGTGCGCAGCTGCGGCGCACAGCCACATGCGCCAGTCAGTTTCACCTCCGCGCCTCCACCCCCGCTGCACCACTCCCCGCAGCTACCCGGGGCCGCTGTCCGCGGCGGTGTACCTGCCACTGCTGGTGCAGGCGGGGGCCGGGGCGGGGACGGAGGCGGACGCGGGCGCGCAGCACCCCCAGGGGTCGGACCCTGCGGCGGCCGGGCGGCCAACGGGGGCTGCTGCTGGTGCTGCTGCTGCTGCTGCTGCTGCTGGTGGTGCGGTGCGGCCGGAGCTTGCGGCCGCCATCCAGCAGCTGCAGGTGCGGTCCGGGCCGAGGCATAGCACCAGCACTACTGAGCTGGCCGAGGCTGATGCACATGCAGGAGTAGCGGGATCGCTGGTCGGCACAAGTGCACACACTCATTTCCGGTGCGCCTTCCATACCGCCCCCGGCAACACACGCCACCCTCCAACTCCAACGTCTCCCTGCATCTGGTGAACTCCATTCATTTTCCCCTCCCACCCTCCCACCCTCCACCTTCCCACCCTCCACCCCCAGGCCCTGTTCTCCGCCCTGGAGTCGGAGCCCGGCGCCTGCGGGCTGCTGCTGGGGCTGTACAGCGAGGCCACGTCCGACCCCGCCATGGCCGCGCTCATGCCCACCAACGCGCTGCGCAACGCGGCGCTGCTGGCGGCGGGCGGCGCGGGGCCACTGGTGGCCATGGTGGACGTGGACCTGGGCGCCAGCGCGGGACTGGCGCGGCTGGTGGCGGACCAGAGGCGGTAGGGGCGCGGTGGCGGGAGGGGTGGGTGGGAGGGGTTAGGGGGGCGGGGTTAGGGGGGCGGGGTTAGGGGGGCGGGAGGGGTGTGAACGTGAGGACGGTGTGTCGGTAAGCCAGCCGTGTTAGTTGGGCCACAGATAGCACGACGAGTCTCTGACGCTGCCATGGCGGCGCCTGCCGTTCCGCCTCGGTCCCCGCTTCGCCTGGTCCCCTGAGGTCCCCTGAGGTCGCCTGAGGTCGCCGGACACCCTGCCGCTTGCCTCCGCCGCCGCCTGTCCCTGCCGCCATGCCCCTCGCAGGCTGCCGGCGCTGCTGTCCCGCGCGCTGCACGGTCGCGGCCTGCTGGTGCTGCCGGCCTGGGAGCCGGACCGGTCACTGAGCCGGCGGCTGGGAGACCAGCTGGCGGACAGGGCGCTGGCGGGTGCGTGGGGTGGGGGATGGGGCCACGGGGGGTGGGGGTGGGGATAGTCTGTTCCAGTCCTAAAGGAACAAAGACCCAGAACCACTGGGGGGCGGGGACTGGGGGCTGTCCTCACCTTGCCCTTGAGGATCAATTGTTTTAGGCTGCCATAACTAGACAGGACACTGGAAGGGGGGCGGCGCGGCCGGCCAGGGCAGCGGGTCAGATGGCACGTGTGTACGGAACGGCTGGAGGAGGTGGCGCGCGGCTGGCAGGCCTGTCTGTCGACGATTGTGCTTGCTTGGGACGCGCGCAGGCGACAAGGGGGTGCTGAAGCGGCTGTGGCTGGGCGGACCCGGCAACGCCACCGGACTCGGCGCCGGCGCCGGCAAGGGGCAGTGCCGCGGCGTCGCTGACGTGCCCGCAGGCGCCGACGCGGACGCCGCCATTGCGGCCGGGTGTCCGGACCTGATGGTTCCCTTTGACGTCAAGTCCTTCGCCGCGGGGCATCGAGCCACCGACTTCCTGCGCTCGCTGGATGCGGGCCCCGGCGAGGACTACCCGATAGAGTACGAGAGCGGCTTCGAGCCCTGGTTCATTTGCGCCAGGTGGGGTGGGGTGGGGGGGGGCGGGTCGTGGGGTTGGTTGGGGTTGTTCGCGAGGTGGCATGCATGGGTGTCCCCTGTGCCTGTGTGACATGCCTTGACGTGCCGCTCCCACGTGCACCCATGTGCAAGCGCAGGGAGCTCATGCTGCCGTACGACGAGCGGTTCCGCGGCTGGTACGGCGACAAGATCACGCAGGTGCGGGCCATGGCCGCAGCCCGGCGGCGCTTCTGGGTGTCGGCCGACGCCTGGCTGGTTCACCGCCCGCACCCGCCCGCGCCCGCCCGCGCGCTGTTCCGGAACGAGGGCGGCCGCAGCAACGTCACCGTGCAGGGCGTGGCGGCGCTGGAGCAGGTGGGCGTGGGCGTGGGGGTCAGGGGGTGCCGCTGGGTGGGCGGGGGAGCGCTGGCAGGACCAGGATGGTTTGGAAGGACACGAACACCTCAGCTCAGACGCTGCGGAGTGGTTTCGCTGGTGGCCTGGACTGCTGGGGGTGGCGTGTCTACGCGAGAGGGCAGGCGGAGATCGGGAGCTCGGCATGTCTGTAGGTGTCATGATCAGGCGTGTATGGATGGTGTGCCCCACGGCGTGTGTGTGTCGCAGCCGCCTGTGCCGCATGCCCCCGCTTACACCGGCCCACCCGGACCCCCGCTCCGTCCGTCGGCTCTTGCTGACATGTGTGTGTGTGCGTGTGCGTGTGTGTACATGTGTGTGTGTGTGTGTTTGCGCTTCGCCCAGGTGGTGCGGCCCCGCCTGCTGCGGCGCACCAAGTTCCAGGCCTACGTGACGCACAGCAAGAACATGGACTTCTGGCAGCGCCGGGGGCTGGTGCTGGGCGGCTGGAGGCCCACACTGAGCGCCGCCACGCAGCGGTGCTGGCAGCAGCTGCCCTGGTGGCGGAGACACAAGCATGAAGGGCGCCACTGACAACTGTGCCCGGCGCGGAAGGGATGCAGGGCGGGCAGGTTGAGGCAGGAAAGGCGTTGGCGTTCAAGGAGTCTGGCTGGCACCAGAGAGTGAAAGCTAACGCGTGAGGTGGTGGGCGCATGCCACATGCGACTGGAGGGGCTTGAGGGGACGTC
The DNA here is from genome assembly GCF_000002595.2 of Chlamydomonas reinhardtii. Classification (NCBI taxonomy): domain Eukaryota; kingdom Viridiplantae; phylum Chlorophyta; class Chlorophyceae; order Chlamydomonadales; family Chlamydomonadaceae; genus Chlamydomonas; species Chlamydomonas reinhardtii. The sequence goes on from NW_025061531.1 coordinate 113,402, forward strand.
GTGCGCAGAGGAGAGAGGGTGCAGGTCATTGCAGGCTGCGGCGTGCGTGCGTGAAGGACTGGCATGCAGAGGGTTCGGCGATGACCGGAGGTGGTTGAGTGGAGGGTGGAGACTGATGGGGGCCGTGGAGGCAAGGCCTTGCGCAAGGTGCTTACGTGTTCATACTGCTATATGCGCAGCAATGATGCAATGATCTCCACGGGAGGTCAATGTAACAGGGGCCCAAGTGCCCAACTTCTATCGAGTGGACTCGATCTGGATCCAGCCACCAATCGAACAGGACTCTGCACTACGACGGCCTTAATGGACAGTCCGCCGTTAACTATTAGAACACCATTTAATTATTGTTCTTGAAACCAAACAAGGTGCGTGCAGCCGTCCATTTTTTCAACGTTTCAAGTTTCAACTCTCTGTACCAAAAAAGGGTAGTGGCAAACATATATGCAGACATAGTGGCGCTGATCGCATACGACCTGCGGAGCTGGACTCTTGTCGTCACGACGACTGCCAACGCGCCCATCCTTCAAAGCGGAGCTTAGGCAATAATAGAAGTACAAGCTGGATAGGCGCACCGGAGGGTCACCGCCTCCGTGCGGTGCGGTGCGGTGCGCCCGGCCTATGCGCTAGCAGCCCCCGCCCCCCGGGCCCCGCCCCCTGGTGAAGTTCGTGACGGCGCCCCGAATTTGAGGGTGAACCAGCGCGGCTTGGTCCATAGCAGAACTACCTCACTGTGGACGAATGAGGATTGCGGCCATTGACGTGCTGGCCTGGGTGCTGAATGTCGCCAGCTCCGTGGCCATCGTGTTTGTGAACAAGTGGCTGATGGACCCGGTCCGCGGCCACGGCTTCGTGTTCGGTGAGCTTAGCTGAGCTGAGCTGCACTGAGCTGAGCAGGGTACATGCGGGCTTCAGGCGATTGCGGTGATGCCCACGGGTTGGTGGGTGGGGCGCGTTTGTAGGCCATTCAGCAGGCACGCCTGTGTGCTGACCGCACGTGATTCCGGCTCCCGGGCACCTCGTGCCTCCCCAACACGCCTCCCCCGCCCCGACCCCCCTCCTTGCACATGCACTCGTGCAGCCACCTGCCTGTCCGCGGCCCACTTCCTGGCCACCGGGGCCGTGTGCTATACCGGCGAGCTCCTGGGGCTGGTGAAGACGGCGGAGATACCCATACTGCGTAAGCATCTGCACGTGTGCTGCAACTGCACCTTCAAGAATATGTGCGGCAGCAAGGCCGAGGCGCCGCCCGCCCCCTCTTGTCCGTGTGCGCGTGCAGAGCTGATGCTGTACACGGCGGTGGCGTCGGCGTCCATCGCGTCAGTCAACCTGTCGCTGCTGTACAACTCGGTGGGCTTCTACCAGGTCCGTGCGTGCATCCGCCTGGTTGTGTGGCAGATGCGGGAGGCGGCAGGCGCGCGCGCTAAGGGCGGCGCCGGAGGCAAGCGACCCCGGCACTGCACATGGTGGCGAGCGAGCAACGGACCTCGAACACGAGCCCACTGGGACATGCCGGCATGCATACCCCAACCTCAGGACGCTACAGGGGTAGCTGTAATCCATCCCCGCCAACCATCAGGCATGCTTGCGACCACTCAAGCAAAGTGGCAGTACATAGGGTCCTCGGTTAGCATCTGCCCGGCTTGGCCGCCCCGACTCTGCTGCGGGTTGTCCTCTCCACTTCGCCTCTGCGCGGCCGCTCCCAACCCCATACGCCCGCCCCCTCCCACTCTCGCGTCTGCGCCTCTACGCCTCCACGCCTCCTCCTGTGCAGATCTCCAAACTGGCCACCATACCCGTAGTGGCGGCGCTGGAGGCCGTGTGGTGCGGGCGCCGCTTCAGCACGCCTACACTGATGTCCATGGCGGCGGTGGCCATTGGCTCCGGCATTGTGTGAGCGAGCGTGTGTGTGTGTGTGTGTGTGTTTGTATGAAGCGACAGAGAAGGGGCCGGCATTGGGCGGCGCATGCCTCACTCACGCTATCCTCCCGCCCCTCGCAGCACGATATCGGACGTGTCACTTCGGTTTACCGGCTTTGTGATCGCTGCCATCAGCGTGGTGACTGCGGCGCTGCAGCAGATAGGCGTGGGCGCCCTGCAGCGCCAGAACGCCGTGGGGCCGGTGGAGACGCTGGCGGCCACAGCGCCGGTGCAGGTGCGAGGCCGCATGCGCCGCATGCACGCCACAAAAACCAGAGGGGAAGGGCGTTGCGGCGGATGGGCGTGTCTTGTGCCGTGTTCCGTACCGTACAGCGTTGTATCGTCCAGCATCACACACGGCTGGCACGTGCCGCTGCCGCTCTGCTATTGCTGCTACCTGCCTGCCTGCCTGCTTGCCTGCAGGGAATGTGCCTTGCCGCGTTCGGGCCCTCCATAGACTACAGCCTCCGCCGCGCCTGGGTGTTCAGGTGGGTGCAGGACTGCAGGGTGCGCAGGGGTGCGGGACGGCAGGGTCGCAGCGCCCGAGCAGGGGCACGGCTGGCGCGTTGCCGCGTTACCCCCCCGCCCGACTGGCTGCACCTGGCGTGGTCTGTATGCACACAAGCGCACAAGCACACACGCATACACACTCACGCGCGCGCGCAGGTACCCGTTCACTGTGTCCACCGGCGGCATCCTGGCGCTGTCCTGTGTGGTGGCACTGCTGGTCAACCTGTCGCAGGTGCGCGCGAGGGAGGGGAGCGGGGAGCGGGGGGAGTTGGGGCGGCGAGCAGTCACACATAAACGGGTTGCGGCTGCAATGATGGAGAACCGCACGCACGGCATGCCCGCCTTTGCCGTGTCGTCTGCCTCTGCCCAAGCCCAGTAGCATAGGGGAAGTTATGATACCAGGTACAGACCATGCTAAAGCCTTCGGGCTCCGCGGGCGCGGCTCCGGGGTCAATGACACTTGTACGAGTTGGTCATACAAACACAGGCACGTTCCGTGCCGTGCTAGCACAAACGCACACATGCACACCCAACCTACAACACAGAACCACGCCCTTTGCCTCAACCTTGCCCACCATATTAACCTCGGCGCCTGGCCGCTGTCCTGGCCCGGCCCCTGCACATCACACTGCTCCCTCTTCCGTCCGCTTCCTGAACCTCGCCTTCGCCCTTCCCCCCCTTGCCCCCTCCCTTGCCCCCCTGCCTGCCCCCCTGCCCCCCCCCTGCCTACCCCCCCCCCCCCCAGTTCATGTGCCTGGGCCGCTTCAGCGCCGCCACCTTCCAGGTCATGTCGCACACCAAGACCATCAGCGTGCTGCTGCTGGGCTGGGCGTTCATGGGCGACGTCATGAGCCCGCGCAAGGTACTGTGCGTGCCTGCGTGCACGTGTGTGCGGCACCACGTGTTGCGCGCGTGCGTGCGTGCGTGTGTGCGTGCATGCGTGCATGCGTGCGCGCGCGCGCGCGTGTGTGTGTGTGTGTGTGTGTGTGTGTGTGTGTGCGTGTGTGCGTGCGTGCGTGCGTGCGTGCATGCGTGCGCGCGCGCGCGCGCGCGTGTGTTTGTGTGTGTGTGTTTGTGTGTGTGTGTGTGTGTGTGTGTGTGTGTGTGTGTGTGTGTGCATCTGCCGTAGGTGGGTGAGGGCAGAGCGAGCAGGCCGGCGCTTTGCCCTGTGCCGCCAAACGCCCATGCGCCCGCTCCGCTGTAGCTGATGCAGGCTGCTGCTACCCGGCTCGCCTTCGCCACCTGCGGCAAATGCAGGTGGTGGGTGTCGTGGTGGCGGTGGGCGGCATGGTGGCCTACTCCCACTTTGCCAGCCTGCCGCTGCCGCCTGGGCTGGCAGACCGGCCCGCCAGCGGCTGGGGGCTGGCGGACAAGCGGGGTGGCGGCTCGGGGGCCGGCGCACACCCGCTGGACGAGGAGAAGGCTGCGGCGGTGGTGGCGGGTGACGAGCGGACGCGGCTGCTTGGCGGCACCGACAGGAAAGTGAGTGCAAAATGCGAATGTGCTGCATGGAAACCCAAACGGGGGGAATGGCATCTCGTCTCGTTAGCGCCTCACTTTGGGTTACCTGTGCTGCACTCGTTGCCAACCGCAGTATTGAGGAGCTACACACGGCTGCTCCATCCAGTTATCCGAGTGCGGTGTCACAATGAGCATGGCTGTGCGCGGAGCTGTCGGCTGCCCCGCCCTCGACCGGTGGTTATGACCGTGGTGGAGTGCAGAAGAACGTACGGCCATGCCCAAGGGGCTGTGTTGCTTGGCTGCTGCGAGAGTCGTGCTGGCCCGCATGGTGGCACGGGCCCACCCTCGTGTGCCATGGGTGTGTGCATGCGTTGGAACACGAGCGTTTGGGTGTCCGGAGACACGCGAGTGATTGTCCAACGGTCCAGTTGTTCGTACTCCTTGTTGGCAATGCAATAGCTTGGCGTAGGACTTGCACGTGGTGTGGCCAATCCACATCAGGAAGCCTGGCATGGCCACGCGTGCAGCGACTGGTGTGCGGGCAACATCGAAGTGGCGGAAACTGGCAAATGACAAGGGTGACGCCGTGAAGGCAATGTGTCCCTTACGCAGCGAGGCGTTGCGGTTGTTTGCCGCGTGAAGTTGCAATGGCCTTGGGGTAGCTGTGGGCAGCCGCCAAGGCAAAGGCAAGCGAGTGTGCAGAGGTCGGCCAGGTGCGGCGGCCAGCCGGCAAGCCAGCCGGCCACTCCTGTCGGACCTGGCCCGGTTGCGTTTGCCACGACCCAGACTCTGGGCTCAGCTTCAACTCAGTCGCCATTGCCTTGGTTCCTACGAAGAGCCGCTGATGCACGGGGAAACCAATAGTGTGCGAGTTACGCCGAGCACAGTTTGTGGGAAGCGGGTAGGGCGGTTGTGGCAGCTGCCGCGATGGGTGCCACGCACGACCGCCTTTGCCCTTTTCAGCTGTCTCTGCCCCAGCCCAGTATCATAGATTATATCATGACAACAGATAAAGACGCCATTAGGCCCCTGCTCACGCCTCCGGGCTCCTCAGGCGGGTCAACATTTGAACAAGTTGACAAGCCCCGTGCGCTTCGAACCTCTGTCATCATCGCTTACTACGCATTGTGCTCAAGCTTAATGCTTGTGGTGAATAAGGTTGTTATTCATAATATCCCGGCGCCATCGACAGTTCTGGCGCTTCAGCTGGGCGCTTCCGCTGGTCTTGTCTACTCCGCGGGCATTCTAGGATTTATCCAAGTGGATCGGCTGGAATGGAGCAAAGTGAAGGCATTCAGCCTGGTCGTTGCGGGGTGAGGCTAGCGTCGAAAACCGGACTGGAAACCGCACCGTTAGCAGGCTCCTGGCGAACCCGAACCCCTCATTGTTTGCCTCGCACCAGTGTAATTGCCTGGCTCGCCATTGCCGCAGTCATGGTGCATGGCACGTGGCAATCCTGAAACGGCCTGACTAGTTCAGGCAGCAGCCGCAGCAGCACTCGGGGCCGTGTCCACGAGGCACACCCCGCCTTCGGCCCCCACATGCTGGCCGTTGTGCCGTCCTCGTTGTGTACCGTGACTGCCGCTCCCTCCGCTCCTTTACCCCTTGCCCCTCCCCTCCCTCGACTCTGCCCTGTCACCTTCCACCCCACCTGTCAGGTTCCTGGGCACGCTGTTTGCCAACATGAAGGTGCTGCAGTACGCCAATGTGGAGGTGGGGTGCGGGAGGGGGAGGGGTGGGGGATGGGGGGCAGCGGATTTGGGGGGTTGTTAAGGCCATGGCCAAGAGAGACAAAGAGAGGTGAGGGCGGATATGAGCGGGACTATGCCTGCACGACAATGTGCTCCTGGAGGGGGGGAGCAACGCAGCTGCGCACCAGGCGGCATCGGGGGCTAAAACACGAGTGTCTGTGTCCGTTTCCACCCCTTGCAGACCTTCATCACCTTCCGCTCCTCTACTCCCCTGGTGAGTGGCCATTCGCAACGCCGCACACGGCGCAGTACTTCACAGTGTACTCTGTTCCTTCCCTGCGCCTTTGTGACGCCACATCGGCGGCTCCCTTGCTGACTGCATGCTCCCTCCGGCACTCCACGCGACCGGTCGACCGCACATGCCCTGCCTGCCCACCTCTCCTCCCCCCGCCTCCCCCTTCCTTCTCTCCTCCCCTCTTCCCCCTCAGCTGCTGTCGCTGTGTGACTACGTGTGGCTGGGCCGCGCGCTGCCCTCCGCGCGCTCCTGGGGCTGCCTGGTGGTGCTGCTGGGCGGCGCGGTGGGCTACGTGCTGGTGGACGCCGACTTCAGGCTGTCCGCCTACACCTGGCTGGCGCTGTGGTGGGGGCGGGGAGGAGGAGTAGATAGGAGGGGAAGGAGGAGGAGGGGGCGGGTGGGCTGGGGAGCGGGCCTGTGCGGGGAGCAGAGGAGGGGGCTGGGGCTGACAAGGGCCTGTAGACTGCGCCAATCGTAGAACTCTCCCGCCACTGGGAGCAGCGAAGACCACCCCCCACCACCCCACCCCACCCCACCCCACCCGCCTTCACTTCATAAGGATCATTAATGTACCCCACCCCACCCCACGTACCCAACAGGTACGCCTTCTTCACGTTCGACACGGTGTACGCCAAACACGTGGTGGACACCGTGCGGATGACCAACTGGGGCCGCGTGTTCTACGGTGCGGGCCGCGTGTGTACCTGTCCCGGGCGGGGGCCGGGGGGGAGGGAGGGTTGGAGTGCCGACCACGGGGCGCGGGGCGGGGGCTGCGGCTGGAGGGCCGGGTGCAGATCCATAGTGGCATATGGTGCCGTTCGCGTCACGGTCCTCCCCCGGCTCAACCCAGCCCGCCACCTCTGCGCCCCCACTCCCCACCTCACCCCAACAGGCAACTTCATGGCTCTGCCGCCGCTGCTGCTGCTGCTGCCGGCGCTGGGCGAGCACCGCACCCTGGCGGCCCTGGCCTGGGCGCCGCACCAGGTGGCGGTGCTGGCGCTGAGCTGCCTGATGGGGCTGGGCATGAGCCACGCCTCCTACCTGCTGCGGGAGGCCGTGTCCGCCACCTTCTTCACCATCATCGGCATCCTGTGCAAGGTGTGACTGCGCGCCTGTACGGGGCAGGGTGGGGTGCGGCGGGGTTGCGTGCCAGGGATGCATGACGACCGGAAGCTGCTTGAACCATAGAGCTGGAAGCTTGACCGTGAAGCTTGCCCCTGCCCCCGACCTATGGCCACGAGTGGCAGCGCCTGCACGACCGGCGTATGTGTGTGTGTGTGTATGTGTGCGCACTGCCTGTGCCGCCCCGCCTGGCCTGCCTTGGGCCGCAGGTGCTGACGGTGGTGATCAACGTGTTCATCTGGGACAAGCACGCCTCGCCGGAGGGCATCGCCTGCCTCATGGTCTGGTGAGTCCTGGCGGCAGCGCAGTGGGCCCCACGGGCTGCCGGACTGCATGCAGCGCTGTCCGTAGCTCGACGTCCAGACCGAACCGCCCCGCACACTGTGCCACACCGTGACTGACACCGCTCCGCCACTGCCCCTCCTGTCCCTCCTGCCCCTCCTGCCCCCTCCTGCCCCTCCTGCCGCGGCGCAGTGTGCTGGCCGGCACCTTCTACCAGCAGGCGCCCAAGCGGCCGGTGCTGGACTCGGTCTCGGAAGTAAACTGCAGCGGCAAGCCCGGCGGCGGCAGCAGCGGCGGCGGCGGGGGAGGCGGGTCAGGAGGAGGCAGCGGGGGCGGCGGGGACGCCAGGGCGGCCGCCATGACTGCATGACTGGCAGGGACCGTGGCCGTGGCGGGGCGGCAAGCGTGAGGTAGGGGTGTGGAGGCCTACAGTAGCGCGTGGACAGTGAATGCGTTTGCGGTGTGGTGGTACTGGCAGTGTCACGGTGTAGCACAGACGTGAGGCCCTGCGACATGGGGCTCAGTAGGTAGGACAGCAGTGGCTGGTGTGCGAGTGTTTTGCTCGACGTGTCTGGTGTGTTCAACCTGTGTGTTCACGTGTTAGCGAAATGCGTATGTCTAACGGCGACAGCACTTGCTGCTGGTGACCCGGACATCGCAAGCCACGCCTTGCATTTTGCAATAACGTGCCGGTCGGCACCTTGGTGACTTGTAGCGTTTGCATGGTTGGTTGCTGATGCGCGGCTCGCAAAGAGTGCCACCTGTTTGACCTGTCCAACATCAAGTGTAGAGACATAGGCGTGGTGCCGTATGGGAGTAATAGGACCGACGGTACAGGGGTTGTACTCAGTAGGGTGCCTGGTAATGACATCGCCGTCGTGGTGTGGGGGGCAGTGCGGTGGGGCTGCCCAGGTGGTGCGCAGCGGCGGTTCCGGTGGCTGGCTGCGACCTGAGAGTGTCGTGGACGAGCAGGCACGACTAGCCGGGCGTGTAGAACAGTCCCCATGCCTGGTGGCCATTCTGTGAGTAAGGCTTGAAGCTGTGCGTTGGGTCTGTTTCGTTTTGTGGGTGCAAGATGCGTTGTCGCGCTCCTCAGCCAGGGTGATGGCAGTCTTTGGGGGCTTAAAACTCTTACTCGCCGGCTTGCCCAGTCGTCACCCGCTTCGAACCCACCTTCCCATCATGTTTGCACTTCTGGGCAAGCGGGCGAATGTCGTACTTCGTGAGTTGTACGGATACCATTGACATCCAAGGATTTCCCTTGCGCTGCGCCACAAATCTCATCTGAGGCCGCAAGCTAAGGCCGCAAGCGTCTACCCCATCAGGCTCATCTCCCGGACATACTTTACCGGGGTCGGTTTAAACAGGCACCGCCCGCCATGTATCCAGCCACGTCCCGCTGCCAGCACGGCACACACACCCGCACAGCAGGCAAAAGGTCAAACAGCAATTAACCGTAACTCTACAAAAAAAACGTGTCATGCTACGTTTGCTAGCAAAGACTGCTAACCAGACACCTGCCGGGCACCAACATCACACAGCGTCAACCACGGTTCCCCATGCCTGGTGGCCGACACGATAAAGTGGTTCCCCTCGCAAGGGAAAAGTGGGCTGAGCCCACGCCACGTCTCTAGTCTCAGGCCACAAGCGTCTATCTCATCTCCCAGACATAGCCGAGGTCGGTTTGTACAGGCACCGCCCGCCAGTGACACTTGGCGGGCGTCCGCTTATCATGTGGCAGTTAGGCACGCAACAGGGCAATAGAGTGCGCACCACTTGGGTAACCAGCACCTCACATACAAAAACACACTGCACACCCCTACTCCAGGTTTCCTCCAGCATGCCAATACCGCATACAAGTCTCCTTCAGCATGTCAAATCGTCAATCCCTTGAATGTGCGCTCCCACGTCTCCTAGCTCGTGCGTTGGACGGTGCCGGGGGAACATGCTTTGACTGGGGGCATGCGTTACTTTGCAAGCCCCCAGCCCTGTGTATGCGGCACAGCATCACGTACACAACGGGCGGACTGGCCCGCTCAGTGCGGCCTCCATCCATAGCCCGTTGGCTGTGATCCGGACACGGCGCGCCGCCCTGCTTCCGCTGCTCATCGGCCTCACCCCATGCGGGTGCACCCGGTGCGCGTGATGCCGGTGTGCCTTCGGCCAGTGGAGCCAGCACGTGCATGCAGCACGTGGAGGCAGCAGGTGGAGCCACTAGCCAGCAGGAGAAGCCACCAGCTAGCGCATGGAAATGCAAGCTAGCGGAATAGAACGGGGTCGTCGATGTATGTCTGGTTGCCCCACATGTCACCGTACCTGTTGGCGTACAACGCAGCAGGGTCAACGTACTATTGTCACTTTGAATGCCCGGCTGACGTACGCGCATGCCCCTCCCCATCCCCGCCACCCACTGACTGGCGTTCCCCTGACCGCGCTCACCGTGAGTCGTAGAACAGGTTGTCGGCCTTGCAGCGGTACACGGACCGCAGCTCGTGGATGAGCTTCACCCTGCGCGTCCACGGAGACAGGCCAGCAGCGGGGCTGGGCAGCTGGGCGACCGGGCAGCCAGCGGGGCACGCCACGCCCCTCCAGACACAAGCCGCCCCCCCCCGTCCCCGCCCCCTCATCAAGGCCGCGCACAGCCGCGCTCTGAGCCACTGCCCCACTCCGCCCCACGGTGACATTGATTGGGGGCAACGCTGCCAACACATGCTGGCCTGGTGGCCGCATGCCTGCCCGTTTGCTTCCCCACGCACTTCCTGCACCGGCGTGTCCGTCTCTTCCCCGCCCCGCGCCCACCTACCCCACACTCGCCCACTTGCAAGAACGCAGCCCCCCGCAGCCCCACCCCACGGTATGGCACCCGCTGTCTCCACCAGAAGTCGGCACGCCAAACTTGTGATCCAATCACGGCTGCCCCCTCCCCCTGCCTCCCCCCTCACCAGTTGGAGGACATCAGGCCCACCCAGGCGTCGCACTGCAGCGCCAGCTCCAGGCTCACAAAGTCGTTGAGCACCATGGTGGCCAGGTCCCGCTGCGCCGCGAACTCCATGGGCGACACCTTCTCGTGGTAGCGCTCCACGTCAGTCACCAGCACCGTCCAGTTCTTCTGCGCCTGGAAGTACTCGACCGTGGCGCTGTCCTCCGTGGACAGGAACAGGACGCGGGTCAGTGCGCCGCGGGCGGTCGCGTGTACGGCTTCCACTTGCCGCAGGTAGCCGGCGTCGTCCACATCCGGGGACTCTGTTGTGGGCCGGTTGGTGGTTGGTTGATTGGTCGGCGCAGAAGGAGACGTCGTAAAAGCGGATGGCGAGGATAGGTGGTGTGGCCGTGTAAGGCAGATGGTAATACCTCAGCAGCGGTAGCTGACGGCGTGCTAGATGTGCACGCAGCACGCCCCAATTCCCAAAGCAAAGGTCGCGCTCATCTCCTCGCTGTTTGAATTGAGTTCGGTTTGATTTGGGCTGGTATCTACAACCCCCTCCCCCCACCTGCTCCCTCCCATCCACCTTTAGATTTGTCGCCGCGCCGTACGTGCACGTTGATGGTGCCCGGCGGGATGTCGATCTCGGGCGGGAAGATCTTGTTCCGGTGCTCCTTCAACGCGGCCGCGAAGTGCGGGTTGAAGCGCACCAGGTAGGCTGTGGACTGCGCCCGCCACCACTGCACCGCCCACAGCGGGTCGGACCGCTCCGGGCCGTCCGACTTGCACGCCGTGCCGGCCCGCGCGCCGCGGCCCGTGCCCGGCGGCATGGGGAAGGGCCCGCGCGCGATGAGTGGCGCCATGAGCGGCGGGAAGTCGCGCACAGGCACTGGGTCGCCGGACAGGTGCTTGGTCCGGAGGACACGGTACTCGTGCCTGGGCGGGCGGGCAACAGCAGCCGCGGCAGGAGCGGGTTGGGGCGAGGTACTTGTAGGGCGGATGGAGCACTAGGCGCCACCGTGGCGGCTGCAGAGTAGATAGGTACAAACGAAGATACGGCCTCGCTCTCAGGTCGGGTCCTTGCAGCGCGCTAGCGCACGACACAGCAGCAGCAGCAGCCCTCTCACCAGCGGCTGGGGTCGACCTGGTTGGCGTAGGGCGCCTCCGCCACCGCGCCCAGCACCTCCTCCAGGCTGCACTGCGAGAAGGGCAGGAAGATGCACTGGTCCCAGCGCTGCAGAAGGGGGTGGGCAGGGCAGAGGGGGGGAGGGGGCAAACGGCACAAAAAGGAAAGCATGTTCGCCAGGGTTGGCAGGTTGCGATGACAGTTTTCCCCGTACCTCCTATTCAGGCGTATGCACCATTTCTACAAAGGTGCGCCACGTGCTGCGATGGTGGCCAAATAACCCGAAGGTGCTCCAGTGTTCATCGCCTCACCCAGCCTGTCACGCAGAGCCGGTTTTCCTTCGTCCATATCTGGCCGCCGTCTTCGTGGATGTACACGCGCCCCATCATCATGGCCCGCGTCAGGCCGTAGCTCATCATGTGGATGGTGGAGCCAATGCCTGCCGGGCGCCGGGGGGCGGTGAGTCCGTTCCTTATCAGCAACTGGGGTCTTATCAACAACTGGGGTCTGCCCAGCGCCCCAAGAAGCCCTACCCACAACTGCATAGTGCACATAGGCCACTCGAGTCCGCCAGGGTTACCACATCGCCGGTACTCACCATGGCCTGGAGATCCCGGTGGTACGGCGGCGCCACATACACGTTGTGGGAATGCCGCACATGCATGCATTTGCATGCGTGCATTCACATGGGCGGCAGTGCGCACGAAATCGTCACCAGTGCGTGAGGGCAGGCAGGGGCACTGCAAGGCGAGACCGGCAGGGCACCCACCCGGGACGGGCACGCACCCTCGGCATCAAACTCCGCGACGAGGAACTTGGCGGACCTGCAGTCCGCCGGGTTCTGGTGGCGGTAGATGAAGCGCTGCGCCAGCGCGCTGTGGGCATGCATGTGCACGTGTGCAAATGGGAGGCAGGGGGGGCGGGCGTGGCATGAGGCATGTCGTGTCAACATATCAATCCGGTCACGTGCAGCTGCAGCTGCCTGTTCCCCCCTCCCCATACCCACCTGTTGTAGAGCTGCCTGCCATCCTCCGGCCGGTCATCGCGGTTGCCCACATACGCGCCGGGCTGTGCAGTCCAGAAGCAGGTGCAGGTTCAGGGTGATTGCGGGGAGAGGCAGGTGGGCCGGCAAGGGGCAAGCACTGCGTGGTTGCTGATCTCTGAGCTCCCATTTCACTGCGATCATGTGAACCAGTTAATCCAGAACTGCACACATCAGCATACCGTGGCGGAGTCCCAGCACGCGGTCGCGTTCCTAAAATGAACCGTATTAAACTTGTAGCAGGTGGATGCACCACGATACAGGAAATTACGGTACCACTTGGCGGAGCTAATTGCGAGCAAGGAAAAGGCAAAGGTGAAGAAGAAGGAACACCGACTCATTTTTTGGACTGCGCCGTAATACACACCCTGCACCGCGCCAGAAACAAATTCCTAATTAAATTTTAGCAGCATTATCCATGCGACCGCTGCATATAACCGAGGCGGTCAGCTTCAAGCAAATGTTACATCCAACAACTATGCAATCGGTACACTGCGAACAAGGAGGTGGCTGCCTTAGGGAGGCAGGAAAAGGGCTGAGCCCTCCCCTCCCGAATCGGTACACTGCGAAAAATGAGGCAGTCCAACGCATGTATATATGGCTGGCACGTTACGGCGGGAGTCGCACGGTGCTAAGTTGCACGCCCGGTGACGTGCCCCTGTGCCTCACCCAGCAGTGGCTGCCCAACCGCTCAGGGCGGAAGACGGAGGCTCCCGGCCCCAGCGCCGTCAAATGTTACCTATGTCTGTTGAGCGGGGGCGCTGGCGCGTGCCTGCCACGAAGGTCGGTACAAGGGGTGATGCGCCGCTTCACAATACGCTTACAGGCTTGCAGGTCGCATGGGGGCGCGCGAGGGAGCGGACAGGCAAGGCGTGTGCGGGGGCATGCAGGCTTCGTGTGGGGGGGCCTTGAGGGCGTGTGGCTGTGGCGGTGGGGTATGGGCCGCTTCCGTGCCTTGCAGCCTGCGCGCTGTACCTGCCCGGCTCGCAATGGTAAGCCCCGGTAAAGGGCATGCTATAATGGCGCTCGGGCCGCAAGGAATCGGCACGGCCGGGCCACACGGTGGCCGGGCGTCCGGCCACCCTGCACGCCGAGGAGCCCACGCACGGGCCCAGCGCCCGCGCGGCCGCCGCACAAATGCCCAGTCTTGCTTGTTCCATGTGTGTGTCCATGCAGGCATGCTAGGAGCTCCCTGGCCGGGCACGGGGCGCATACGTGGCGCGTGGGTGGGCATGCCGACATGTTTGCCGGGTCCGCATTTCGTTAGGATTCGGGCTACCCCAACTTCAAGGTCGCTTGTTTGCGGTGATTTGGGCCCGCCTTTGTGATAATAGGCGTTTGAAGGAACCGACGCCAGGAAAGTGGCGACTTTTGGCCAGACCCTCAGCGACTCGCGACCGGGCCGGCCGCGCGAGAATTGCAAACTCAACTCCTGAAGCATGGCCAAATGCAGCTCGCCCAGTGCGCCATGTGACTTACTCGTGTATCTGTATATTTGATTTATCGCACCGTCCACCAGCCAAACCGCCGACGTGTGCCAGGTCGGGCCGTACCACGCTGCCCTGGCCGTGCCCTGCGTGCACTTCCTGGGCCCGGCACGCCCCTCTGCTTCATCCCACTCCTGTCCCCAGCCCTCCAGGCGCCTCTGGGTACATGCATAACAGTCTTCAGCATCACACCTGCGCAAAACAGCTCGCACACGGACGCCCCTTGGGCGGCGCCCAGCCCGGGGGTGCGCGCACGGCAACACACTGCGCCCGCAGTTGGCAGGGGCTGCCGCGGCTGACAGAGCACGCCGCCATAGCGTGGATGCCCGGCGTATCACCTGTGTATTGCATTGCAGGCGGCTATGGGCAGCCTGGAGCCGCCCACACGCACCAAGCGCTCGGCTCATCGCCACCCGCCGCACACAGCGCACACGCAGCGCATCCTCAGGCCGGACCCGGGCGTGGGGGTCACTGAAGGGGTGCTGCGCCGCTTCACAATACGCCTACAGGCTTGCAGGTCGCATGGGGGCGCGCGAGGGAGCGGACAGGCAAGGCGTGTGCGGGGGCATGCAGGCTTCGTGTGGGGGGGGGCCTTGAGGGCGTGTGGCTGTGGCGGTGGGGTATGGGCCGCTTCCGTGCCTTGCAGCCTGCGCGCTGTACCTGCCCGGCTCGCAATGGTAAGCCCCGGTAAAGGGCATGCTATAAAGGCGCTCGGGCCGCAAGGAATCGGCACGGCCGGGCCACACGGTGGCCGGGCGTCCGGCCACCCTGCACGCCGAGGAGCCCACGCACGGGCCCAGCGCCCGCGCGGCCGCCGCACAAATGCCCAGTCCTGCTTGTTCCATGTGTGTGTCCATGCAGGCGTGTCAGGAGCTCCCTGGCCGGGCACGGGGCGCATATGTCGCGCGTGGGTGGGCATGCCGACATGTTTGCCGGGTCCGCATTTCGTTAGGATTCGGGCTACCCCAACTTCAAGGTAGCTTGTTTGCGGTGATTTGCGCCCGCCTTTGTGATAATAGGCGTTTGAAGGAACCGACGCCAGGAAAGTGGCGACTTTTGGCCAGACCCTCAGCGACTCGCGACCGGGCCGGCCGCGCGAGAATTGCAAACTCAACTCCTGAAGCATGGCCAAATGCAGCTCGCCCAGTGCGTCATGTGGCTTACTCGTGTATCTGTATATTTGATTTGTCGCACCGTCCACCAGCCAAACCGCCGACGTGTGCCAGGTCGGGCCGTACCACGCTGCCCTGGCCGTGCCCTGCGTGCACTTCCTGGGCCCGGCACGCCCCTCTGCTGCATCCCACTCCTGTCCCCAGCCCTCCAGGCGCCTCTGGGTACATGCATAACAGTCTCCAGCATCACACCTGCGCAAAACAGCTCGCACACGGACGCCCCTTGGGCGGCGCCCAGCCCGGGGGTGCGCGCACGGCAACACACTGCGCCCGCAGTTGGCAGGGGCTGCCGCGGCTGACAGAGCACGCCGCCATAGCGTGGATGCCCGGCGTATCACCTGTGTATTGCATTGCAGGCGGCTATGGGCAGCCTGGAGCCGCCCACACGCACCAAGCGCTCGGCTCATCGCCACCCGCCGCACACAGCGCACACGCAGCGCATCCTCAGGCCGGACCCGGGCGTGGGGGTCACTGAAGGGGTGCTGCGCCGCTTCACAATACGCCTACAGGCTTGCAGGTCGCATGGGGGCGCGCGAGGGAGCGGACAGGCAAGGCGTGTGCGGGGGCATGCAGGCTTCGTGTGGGGGGGGGCCTTGAGGGCGTGTGGCTGTGGCGGTGGGGTATGGGCCGCTTCCGTGCCTTGCAGCCTGCGCGCTGTACCTGCCCGGCTCGCAATGGTAAGCCCCGGTAAAGGGCATGCTATAAAGGCGCTCGGGCCGCAAGGAATCGGCACGGCCGGGCCACACGGTGGCCGGGCGTCCGGCCACCCTGCACGCCGAGGAGCCCACGCACGGGCCCAGCGCCCGCGCGGCCGCCGCACAAATGCCCAGTCCTGCTTGTTCCATGTGTGTGTCCATGCAGGCGTGCCAGGAGCTCCCTGGCCGGGCACGGGGCGCATATGTCGCGCGTGGGTGGGCATGCCGACATGTTTGCCGGGTCCGCATTTCGTTAGGATTCGGGCTACCCCAACTTCAAGGTAGCTTGTTTGCGGTGATTTGCGCCCGCCTTTGTGATAATAGGCGTTTGAAGGAACCGACGCCAGGAAAGTGGCGACTTTTGGCCAGACCCTCAGCGACTCGCGACCGGGCCGGCCGCGCGAGAATTGCAAACTCAACTCCTGAAGCATGGCCAAATGCAGCTCGCCCAGTGCGTCATGTGGCTTACTCGTGTATCTGTATATTTGATTTGTCGCACCGTCCACCAGCCAAACCGCCGACGTGTGCCAGCAGGTCGGGCCGTACCACGCTGCCCTGGCCGTGCCCTGCGTGCACTTCCTGGGCCCGGCACGCCCCTCTGCTGCATCCCACTCCTGTCCCCAGCCCTCCAGGCGCCTCTGGGTACATGCATAACAGTCTCCAGCATCACACCTGCGCAAAACAGCTCGCACCTGCTCGCACACGGACGCCCCTTGGGCGGCGCCCAGCCCGGGGGTGCGCGCACGGCAACACACTGCGCCCGCAGTTGGCAGGGGCTGCCGCGGCTGACAGAGCACGCCGCCATAGCGTGGATGCCCGGCGTATCACCTGTGTATTGCGTTGCAGGCGGCTATGGGCAGCCTGGAGCCGCCCACACGCACCAAGCGCTCGGCTGACCGCCACCCGCCGCACACAGCGCACACGCAGCGCATCCCCAGTCGCGGCCCGGGCGTGGGAGTCGCTGAAGGGGTGCTGCGCCGCTTCACAATACGCTTACAGGCTTGCAGGTCGCATGGGGGTGCGCGAGGGAGCGGACAGGCAAGGCGTGTGCGGGGGCATGCAGGCTTCGTGCGGGGGGGGCCTTGAGCGAGGGCGTGCTGAGTAGATAGGAAGCAGTAAATAAAGGCTGTATGTTACTGTAAAGCATGCCCGCTGCTAATGATGCTACAAAAGCGCGCGTATCACCGCAAATCAATCACCTGACTGTGTAGTGTACTTGTGTGAAGGTGTAATTTACGGCGTCGGTGGGCAATGTGAAGGGGTATGTATGTACGCGATGTTTACAGGGATGGAAGTAAGGGAATGTGTTGCGGCGGGTAGCTGGTTCGCGGCGGTGGCGCAGCCATGCAAAGCCTGCACCTAAGCACATGCGTCCAGCTAATGTCCATCAAAAGGCCCATGTAATCACTTCACTCAACCAACATGCGCATGCTCGGTCGTCTTTTGATTATTATGCGGCCTTAAAGTGCCATGCTCTACGCACGACATGCGAAACACACACGCCACGCACGCAGCCAACCAACCCGTTTACCATGAGCAATCAAAGGTGTCCCGACACCCAACTAGATCACCACAAGGTCCCTCTCGATACCAATGCATTCCAGGGACACGTCCGAGTGCCCGTTTCAGGGTCACCCTGTTGCGCGTTTTCGTAACAAAGCGTCTGAGTTCCTCATGGGAGCCCTTTCCCTGCCGGGGCGCCACATACCCAAGGCATTAAGGGCAACATGCGCACACCACTTACATGTATGCATGCGCCCACCAGCTCAGTTCCTCAACGCACCTCATACATGCTCTACAAAGCGGCCGCCAGCACAGCCAGCGCAATCATAAGAGGAGCCCCCCATGCAGGGAAGGCAACCCGCGCGGCACTGCCACCCGTGCTACCGCCACTGCCAACACCGCCACTGCTAGCACTGCCTCCGCTGCTAGATGGCTGTGCGACCGGACAGCAGCACCCGACGCCATACCTGCATCGGATGCAAACATTTGCGTATGTAACGTATGTATGTAGTTGGCATGCATGCACATAGCAGGAGAGCGCAGTTCGCCCCGAGTGCACGACAGCCAATCAATCAAGTACTGTGCCGTGGCTACCTCCCTTGACGGACAACCTCCCGCCCATCCTATTAATGATTATACTTACATAATGCCATTGTAAGTCCTGCCGGACCCACAGCCACATTCCGTTGTCCCGGATGGGCAAGGCTCTCTGCCGTTGTACTTCGCGGCGCAAGTTCGCATCTGGCCGCTGACACTGCTGTATGATGAGGTCACGTCGTTGCCTGTGTCGGCTGGCGCGATAGCCCCGCAGCGTCCGGCTACACGTGCAAAGAGCGAGGTACAGATGGTTTAGCACTCAAGATAATACGTATAATCATGTCATCCTACCACTCTCTCTGTGGGTCTTGATATTTTTTCACAAACACAGACACAGACACACACACAACACACCTGAACACCTTAATACACACACACACACACACACACACACACACACACACACACACACACACGCACACACACACACACAGACACACACACACACACACACACACACACACACTCACGTTGTGGGTACGTGATGGTCAGCCAGACGCGGCAGTCGGTCGCATTATTGTAGCAATACTGCTTGACGCAAAAACGGCCGTTGTGAATGTG
>NW_025061531.1:131885-164802 GCF_000002595.2 Chlamydomonas reinhardtii
CACACACACACACACACGCACACGCACTACACGCACGCACGCACATGCACACACATACACACGCACGCACGCACGTATGCACACACACACACATACACACGCACATACACACGCACATGCACACACACATACACACGCACGCACGCACATACGCACACACACACACACACACACATACACACGCACACACACACACACAGACACACACACACACACACACACACACACACACTCACGTTGTGGGTACGTGATGGTCAGCCAGACGCGGCAGTCGGTCGCATTATTGTAGCAATACTGCTTGACGCAAAAACGGCCGTTGTGAATGTTGCGAACGCGGTCGCTGGACAAGGAGTCAAGTAACCAGGTCGATGAGCCGCCCGGTTTTGCCATGTCGTCACCAATGTTCCCTCCCACATAAAAAGAAATCCCCCCACTATTTTGATCGCAGCTGGAGCCGGAGGTCAAGATAGCAAGAGCGCCTGTGCGTGGATCTTCCTGAACGGTCACTGTTGCGCCATTGTAATCAAAAGCGTCACATTCAAACGTATTGTATGTCCAACTACGCCAGACAATCTCCTGCCGGTTTACATTGGGGCAAGCCGCGTTGCCTGTGCTAACAAGCTGCAGCACAAAAGCCGAAATGGCAAATAGGACTACACAGCAGTTGCGCGGTGGCATGGTATCAAGGAAGCTTACAATAGTGCACAGCAGCAGGCGGTTCTTGACTGAGTATGGAACTTAAATGGCCAGGGATGCATGGTAATGGGGATGGGAACCAGGGGAGGTAGCGGCAGCTGCACGGTAGCCAAGCTTGGCTACACACTCAAGCATGCATGGGCACGCATGTCTGCTAACCTGTCTTTGAGAGCTCGCTGCGACTGACGCCGGGCGGAAGAACACGCTTGAGTAACTATCTAGTTACGCCTGAAGTCCTGTTTATACCAGCCACCTGTGTACCTAGCTAGTGATGTATGCCCGATAAGTCGAGGCGTGCCTAAATCCGCAGTAGCCAATTTGTCGACCAGGCGCCATTCAGCGCCATTTTAGGCCCTATGGGCGAGGGGCCTACCAGCCGCAGGGCTCCTATCATAATGTCCACTGGACATTGAAAGCGTTTTGGGCGATGTTCAGAATGGAATGGCGGCTCAGCGGGCCCTCTAGACAGAAAGGCCCTTATTGTCTATCTGATGTCTGGACATCCCCGCCGCCAACAATACAAGCAAGAAACGAGCCCTCCCTGGCAGCAACTGCAGTGGGGCGAAGCCCCCCCCGCAGACGCTTATATAGGCAAGTCGCCAAATAACGCTGATGCCGCTACCTAATTGCCTTTTTGATTGCGACTTTGCAAAAACTTATTGCTGCTACATACATAGCCTGCCACGCAAAAACCATATCCTGCCACGCAACAATTGAGAGCGCTCATTCTAGCCAGCAGCACGCACCACGCACGAACAGCAGCTCCAGCAGGCACATCTAGAAAAGGCAAATATCAGCGAGGTAGTTAGCACAGGTATACAGCACAGACACAGGAACAGGCAAGTGTGCTGCCAAGTGTGCTGCTGTTCTGCTGCATGCTCCAGCTGCTGGTTTATGGCTGGCCTGTGCTCGCCTGTGTATGTTACCATTCTGTGGCAGATGTACTTTGCCGACACTGCTGTTGACTGCGTGCAGATGCCTTGCGAGTGCTGTGGCTGCACCACGAAATACCGCGTATCCTTCCGCAAGAAGTACCCAGATGGCTGGCCCAACCACGATGGCTGGTATAGATGCGTGGAACGTGGTCGCAACAACAACTTCGACCAAACAGATATCGACCACATTGTTCCAAAGAGCGCTGGCGGGCCCAACTGCTGCATAAGAAATTTGCAGCCGATGTGTGTGCACTGCAACAGGCAGGAGCGCCCAAGACGACTGCGGCCTGAAGGAAAAGCTGAAAGCAAAGATGCCACCAGGGCTGCGCAAGCTCTGGAACCGCCACTTTGGCTAAGCTGGATGGCTATGTAGGCTTGTCCAGGCCATACATGGATGTGCTTCGCTATGCATGCTTCATCAATTGACGACACATTTACTTCGGCCAGCTGTGCCGTGTTGCTATTTTGACGTATGTAGCATCTACTGCTTTTGCTTTTGTGCGTGGTTCAGTTCCGTGCTCCATTCCGGTGCCCGTGTCCGAAAGTAAGCTTCTTTTCGGGGTGTGTTTATAGTAGTGGGCATGGACGGAGCAAGTGCTAACATACATATATACATGATGTCTGAGGCTGTAGCCGCCGGCGGGACCACGCACCAAGCAACCATGCATACATGGAAATTGCAGTGCGGACCCCACCGTGTGCACGCACTACAGCTGAACTCAGCCATCAGCTCCCATGTCCACATCTACGCCGCGCAGCTTGGCCACGCATGCATGGCTTGCATCTTCGGGGTGCGACAAGAAGCGGGCCCCAGCAGTGCAGGCCCTCGGGCGAGAAAGATTGGGCATTCCGGGGTGCACTCGCTCGCGCCGCCTGCTGGGGCTGCATACGGCCGAATCTCGCCAACTACCCAGCCCTTTCCAGGGGGCGCGGGTTTGGGGCCCCTGCATGCCCCTGCATGGGATTCTTCACCCTGCGGGACTTTGGGTCGCCGCATGCACCATTGTCACCCGCCGGCAGTCGTACCATTATTGGGGCCTGCCCGCGTGTTCGACACGATGAGAGGATGAGACTACGTACCTTCCCGCAGTTTCGGCGTGCGGCGTGACGCGAGTAACGCGAGAGCGTTCCCCTTCTCCCTGCTGCAGCCTTCCAACGAGTGCTTCTGCGAACAACTATGTGTAGAGCCTGGTGGCTAACCCTGGCCGGGACGTCCAGGCCCGGTGTGGGAGAGTGTGGGAGGATGTATGGAAGGCCTCATGGCAAGTCATCCCATACACTTAGGGGCCTTCTCGCCAGCGGCGGTAGCCTACCCCTGGAAGATGCAAGCCCTGCTGGCCACGTTCTGCGTCACGCGGTCCGCACGTGATGAAGCGGTACACCTGCACTCAGCGCCTGGTTGTCGGCGGCTCACGCAGTCCGCCTGCTGCCTCGCCCAAGATGAACACAATCTCATTTGCAGGGCCGGGCCGTAGGCATAGGAGAGGCCCCAGCGCTCCTTGCGGGTGGTTCCGGCGGCGGTGAAGCGGGCAACGGCGGCGGGGAGGGAGGAGCGCCCATAATTTTGAGGGGGACCGGAGGAGACTTTACGGGCGTGACGACGGCAGCGGCGGCGGGGGGCGGCGGCCATAGCGGGCGGCGGGAAGTGGAGGCAGGTGGGTGGGGCAGCGGCGGTGGAGATAGCGGCGGTGTGTGGGGGGCGCGGGGGCGATGGGAGCGGGGGCGACGGCACGGGGGGGCGGCGGCCGCGGGGGACGGGGGTTGCAGCGGGCGGTGGGGGGTGGAGATGGACGGGTGGGTGGGGCGGCGGCGGGACCCGAGGGGTGGTGGGGGGAGCCGGCGGCTGCCTTGACTACCTGCTGCACGGCAACCTGTGGAGCGCCAATCCAGCGGCCCGCTTCGGCCCAGCCCTCACCTATCGGCAACACGCCCCCAAAAATCCCGACGACGCAGCCCCGTGTCCGCTGTGCTCGCACCCGCCCCGACTCTGGGGGTCACATCCTGGGAGGATGCCAGCACGCACACATGCGAAAGCTAGCTTTACATCAGCCGGTACAATAGAGGCTTCCGCACCATCATACATACATGCACCACATCGCGCGCGTGCCACCCGGCGGCTGCTTCAAAATCATGGACGCGACCAGCACGGCCGACCTTCCAAAGTATGTATTCGACGCTTGCCTACCGGAATGTATGGTTACTTCCCAACTGCCCAGACGTACGGCCTCCGCAGGAAGCTACGTACGGCCGGATATCCTACTGATTCCCACCATTCCCCTCGACCCTGATGTCCCGCCTTCACCCAGCCTTCACCCAGCCAGTTGGGACCACAGACTTCACATCCTCAAAGTTAATTCCTGTGCCGACCTAAACCCACCGCCAAGGCCCACGCCAAGTAAGGCCAAGCAACACGACACGCTCACCCGCCTCCTACGCAGGGCAGGGTGGAAAGTCAAATACACTCAGCAAGAGGCATCATATGAGTCGACCTCCCCACGCTGCTGCACAAACTAGGCGTCCGCTCCACGGCTGCCTCCGTCTACATACTGCAATATACTCCACGACCATGCCGTCTCCACCCTCAATGACATTGTCCGCACACGTAGCGAGGTCAGCCACTGAACACGGGGGGCGCCGGGTAACCTGGCGCCCGCCTGGCGCCCAGTGCGCACCATGCATGTCCTCGGTAGCAGGCGGGTAAGTGGCGGGGACCAAACCCACCCACCCCCCCCAACCCCGTCGGCGTAATCACTTGTTTGGGTTGGAGACGGTGGGGATTGTAGGCCCCGCCGGGTACGTGACACGCCACTTGGATGCGGCAGGCTCGCTGGCCAGGCAGGCGGTGGGGCGAGCCGGCCTGGAGGCGCGTGCCAGCACGTCCGCACGGGTCCAGAAAATTGGATCCGGCTTGTACTTTGCGTTCGCGCCTATCCCAAGTATATGGTCTGAATATCTTGAGAAACTTCAGGCCCCCTTCCTGGAAGTATGAATCCCGAAACGTTAGTAACACTGAGGGTTTGTCATTTACCAAGGTGGGCTGCATGGGCCTTGCCGGGCGAGGTTTGGGACCTGGCTCGCTGGTTGAGTTGCCGCCAGCGCAAGCTAGCTGAATGACGATCAATCTGTGTCAACGCATACCCAACCCATGAGCCACGCATGATTTTGTCCACCTCTCCGTCGTCTCTCACAGATCAACAACCAGAGCTAGCCACGCCGCCACGGACGAACGGACCGGGGTCTTCTTGGGGTCTTCATTCAGCCCCCCTGAGTCGCTCAGCCCGTACATGCTTTTCGCCTTCGGCTGTTTTGGGGCAAATTTCTACAACGTAGATGGAAGACACGAGCACTGGTCAGGTGGCAGGGCAGGCGCAGGCGGACACTTTGTGCGGCCCCCTCAAAACCAGCTTGCATCTTCCAGGGCTTGCATCATCCAGGGGTAGGCCACCGCCGCTGGCGAGAGGGGCCCGAACCGTTTCCTCGCCCACGGCATCCAGGGGCCCCAAAATGCCTAGTGTTCAGCGTTTGGGGGTGCTTCGCCCCCCCCCCCCCGGGAAGAGGTAGTCCGCGAAATTCGGGGGCCGTATGCAGGCCCACGCGGCGAGAATGCACCCCCGGAAATGCCATTTCTCGCCTGAGGGCCTGCATTGGGGCCCGCTTCTTGCCGCTCCCCGAAGATGCAACCCCTGCTCAAAACCCGCCCAAATGCCTATGTTCCGTAGTACCGGGCAAAAATGGTGCATGCGCTTAAGGAACGCAAACAGCAGGAAGAGAAGCGCGCGCGGGCAGTTTGGCCGCGCCGGCGGTGTACAGTAATGGAATGAAGTAAGCACAGCTGGTGCTCTTGCTGTTGCTGTTGCTGGCGGATCGCGGTGTTGTCGTTTCGGCTGCGTGCTCCTTACTGCTCCGGGTCACCCGGCCAGGCCACGCCACACAGACGCCAACCCTTCTGCGTTGGCTGCGTCGGCTGGCTGAGGAGAGTTTGCTGACGCGCAATCCTCACACACGCTCCGGGCACCCAGCCAGGCGGTGGCACCACACAGACGCAACACGACGCCACACCGCGCGTGACATTGCAGAGGAGGGCGACTTGCACGGAAGACAAGGGCACGGGCGGCGGACAGGGTGGCTAGGCTGCAGGCGACCCCCACCCCCCAAATGCAGTGCACCCAGGCCGTGCCTCTGTATATTTTGATATTGTGCCGTCCCCGGGGGGCGCTTCCGTTCGACCCTCACCGGCCCAGAGACACTCCTCCCACTTCTCCCCCACCTTACATTCTTGCTGATTTGCCGTTCGCGAGCGCCTCCCCTGAGTCCCCTCCCTTCTCTGCATCAGTCCTCAAGGGCTCTTCTGTCTTTTACGGCCCCCCCATCAAGAACCGTGCCTACCCCACCCATCTGCGAAAAACTGTCCCCTCCCACTGTCCCACCCATCTGCACGGACTGTCCCTCCTGTCCTCCATGTACCACCGAACGCTCACGTCACAACGTCAGCACCTTGCCAACGGTCCAGCGGAGGCTTGTGGGCAGATAACGACACAGCGGTGTGACTCCTTCGGAAGGGCTTCGGGCTCAAAACACATGGTAATTGGTACAGGTTATTTGGGGGTGCCTTCCATGCCTGATCGAAATTGCAAACTCAGCACCTCGCAGCCGACTTCCCTGTTCCGCACTGCCTCGACACTCCCCAGCCCACCTGCCCGCCCTCAAGTAAGGGCGCCGCCCCCCTGTGCATGAGGTGACCAGCCCCCTGGACCCACATGCGGTGCCGGGACAGTGCGGAGTCCCACTGACGGAGTGCCCAGCTCTATGACACTGCCGCATGGGGAGCCATCGGCCATTCCGGGGCAGTGGGCAGTCCGAGCGACGGACTGACGCGGTGTCAAGCTGTATGACCACAACAGCATTGTCAGCGCAATACCCGCTACCCAGAGCACGTCAAGATGCTTCAAACCGCCTAGCTAGCTCCGACCCTGTGACCCGCAACTTCAAGGGCACACCAGGTCACCAGCACACCTGCCCCGCCCAGCCCTCCTCCGCCCTGCAGCTACCCGCCGGCCTTGCCACCTGCGCCTGCGCTGCCACCTGCGCCCGCGCTGCCGGCCGCACTGCCGGCCCCACCCCCGGCGCCGCTGGCGTTGCGCAGCCCGAACCTGCTCCAGTCCATGCCGCAGCGCAGCCTGAAGCCGCGCGGCTGGAACTGGCCCACGAACACCCAGAACTTCCACAGGTCCCGGTTGGGCAGGATGGCCATGTCTGGGTTGACCTGGAGGGGGGAGGGCGGGGAGGGGTGGGGGCGGGGCGGGGGTAGGGAATGAGGGGCATTGCGTGGGGGTGCAGGGACCGGCAGGGCGCTTGCAGTTGAACGTGGCCGGCGTGGTTCGGCGGACGTGAGAGGAGCAGTGGGCCGTCCCATCTCCATCCCACCCCCCTCCCACCCAAACACACGTAAGCTCCTCTTCCACCCGAGGCCCCCTTCCCCCCTCTCCCTCTCCCCCCACGCACACCTGTTTGAAGTGGTCGGCGTCGAAGCACTGCTCCCCCAGCGCCACCGCGAACAGCACCGCAGGCAGCTTGTAGGTGGCGGCGGTGCCGGCGGCGAAGTAGCGGTTGCGGGCCGCCAGCGCTGTGCGGCTGGCGGCGGTGGCGGCGGCGGCGGGGCCGGGGCCGTCAGCTGCAGCGGCAGCACTGCTGTTGTGCAGCTGCAGCCCGGGCGCGTCTTGGCCGGCCCCCGCCTGCGAGGTACATATATACATACAACATGAACACACGCTGCGTCAGAAGGGGTGTACGTGAAGCCGTACGTGAAGCCACGACTTAGAAGGGACAAACCTTCGCAATGAAACTCTAGAAAGCTCCTCCCCCCCTCGCCCCTCCTCCTCCCCCCCTCGCCCCTCCTCGCTCCTCCTCACCGCCATCCACTCGCTGTACGCGGCCGCCAGCTCGGCGGGCGAGCCGTAAGGCTGGCCGGCGTCGTCCCAGCGGCCCAGCGGCACGAACAGCGCCTCGTAGGGCGACAGCGAGTGGCCGTCGTTGGCGTGGTCGGCCAGGGGGGACACGCTGCGCGCGCGCGCGTGTGTGTGTTAGAAAAAAACAACAAAACGAAGCCCGCGTGTGTGTGTGTGTGTGTGTGTGTGTGTGTGTGTGTGTGTGTGCGCGGGGTTGGGTTACGTTCATAATAATTATAAGAAGTGCAGGCGTAGTGGGGGTGGGGGGCTAGGGGTGGGGGGAAGGGTAGGTGGGTTAGTTGGACGAGATCCAGTTTGTGGGTAGGTCAGCGAGGGCCCGCTGCGTGTGTAGGCGTTAGCGGCAGTCCTGGTCTTCAGCCAGCGGGCGCATCACAACACCTCACCCTCGCCCCGCCCCAACGCCGCCGCCCGCTCACGCGAAAGTCTGAAAGCCTTGACAGCTTGCCCTACGCCCACGCAAACGGCAACCGCCAACTGCCAGTCACCGTCACTCACCCCGCATTGCAGCGCCAGGTGCGGCGGTCCGCCCAGTCCACACCCCGCTGCCGCGCCGCCGCCGCCGCCAGCCGCCGCCCCGCCGCCAGCAGGGCGCCGCACCAGGCCCGCATGTCCGACATGGCCGCCGCCGCCGCCGCCGTCCGCGCCTCGCCCGCCAGCACCGCCGCCGGGTCGTGCGCCGCCCTCACCGCCCGCAGCAGCTCGTCCTGCTCCACCGCACCCAGCAGCTGCGGGTGCTGCGGCGACTGCTGGTGGCCCGCAGCAGGGGAGGGACCCGCTGCGGACGGCCCCGGCGAGCCCTCCGCCCCGTCCGCCCGCGAACCGGCGCCGTCAGCGGCGGCGCCGCCACCTCCGGCGTCGCTCCCTGCTGCTGCTGCTGCCGCTATGCCTGCTGCCGCTGCCGCCGCCGCCGCCGCGTCTGCCTGCTCCACTGCCGCCGCCGCCGCCGCCGCCGCCGTGTGCTGGGCCAGCCGCCGCGCTGCCCGGCGCGCCTCCGCCATGGCTGCAGCCACCTGGGGCGGCGGCTGCGCGGGGCAGCCCGACACCGCCCAGCGCCCCGCCGGCTGCTGCTGCTGCTGCTGCTGCTGCTGCTGCTGCTGCTGCTCCGGGCGGGGCCCTGCCTCGGGCAGCTGCAGCAACACCTCTACCGCCGCCTGCATGCCGGGCCACACCAGGAGCGACAACTCCCAGTCAGTTGGTGGGTCCTCAGAGCAGCCTGCCTGCTCCGGCCCTCCCGCACAAGCGCTCGCCCTCCCTCACCCTACCCCGTGCCCCCCGTGCCCCCGTGCCCCCACCAACCCACCCACCCACCCACCCACCCACCCACCCACCTCCACCCACCCACCTGCACCCACCCACCCACCTCCACCCACCCACCTGCACCCATCCACCCACCTGCACCCACCCACCTCCACCCACCCACCCACCCACCTGCACCCATCTGCACCCACCTCCACCCCCACCCACGCACCCGTGTGGCGGCCAGCGCTGTGAACTCCAGGAAGGGCGGCAGCAGCTCCGCCTCCGCCTCCGCCTCAGACTCGGCCGCAGCCGCCCCCTCACCCCCGCCAGCGCCGGCCTCCTGCCCCGCTAGCCCGCCTCTGGCGCCGGCCGAGCCGCCACCCGCGTCGCCAGCTCTGCCGCCTCCGCTCCCCCCCGCCGCCGCCGGCCCCGCCGCTGCCGGCTGCGTCTGCGGCTGCACGCAGCTGACCACGCCGCCCGCCAGGTCCGCGCCCGCGTGTCGCGGCGACCGGGAGACCCAGGCGCCGCTGAACGGGGAGCGGGGGGAGGCGGCGGCGGCGGCGGCGGGTGAAGCGCCCGGCTGCTGCGGCTGCGGCTGCGGCGGCTGCAGCGCCACCCCCAGGGCCGCGTGCCACTTGACCATGGCCTGCACAGTGGGCGGGCAATGGGCGGGTCAGGTGGATTGGGCGCGCAGCAGCACTCCTGTGAGTGCACGGCCTGCCGACGGCCCGCGTGCCTTGGCGTGCACGTGCGAGCCTCCTCCCACGGACCCCCTGGTTACAGGCTCCCCGCCCTCCTCCCAGTAAGAGAACACGCTCCCTGTCCACCTCGACACCTCCCATCTGCCGCCTCCCGACTGCGGCCTCCTCGAATCCCATGGCCTGCGCCTCCTCCCCCCCCCCCGCCTCCCTCCCGCCTGCCCCCGCCTCCCTCCCGCCTGCTCCCCTCACCCTCAGGCCGGGCGGGATGAAGGGCCCGCGCACCGCCGAGCTGGCCAGCACCAGCCGCACCGAGCCCGCCAGCGCCTGCCGCCCCTCCGCCACCGAGCCCAGGTACCAGCGCACCAGCGCCAGCCCGCCGCACCAGCCGCGGCCGTGCCGCACGTAGCGCGCATGCGGCGGCAGCGGCGGCAGCGGCAGATCCTGCAGCGGCCAGCCATGGCGCATGCGGGCAGGAGGGGGGGGGCAGCTGAGGGGAGCCGGGCTTTGCGGCACTACCCGGCCCCCGCGCACTGCCCCCCGGACACACGCAGCAGCGCCTCCCCGGCTTGTGACTGCCAGCACCTCATGTCCTGCCAGAGCCCAATCCGTCATGACAGCCTCACTGGCCGCTGCCTTGCCAACACACCCGCTCCATTGCACTGCCCCATCCCCGCGTCAAGCTGCGTGGGGCCCCCCATGCAGCGTCCCGTCTCGCAACGCCCGCCCCCTCTGGGCCCACCCCCTCTGGACCCAGCGCCCCTCTGGGCCCATGCCCCCCGGCCCTCACCTGGAAGTCGTCCTCCGCTACCAGCACGTCATAGCGGCTGTCCGGGTCCCGGAGGATGGCCTGAGGGTGGGGCGGGGAGGAGGGAGGAGGCGGCCGGATGGGTGGGCTGCTCTTCTGTCCTACCCCGTGGGGAGTTGCCCCAGCCACCCCCCATGCCACCGCCTTGTCCAGGGTGCGCGAGCATCATGCACCCGCGACGCCACGGCAGCCAGCAGAATCCGTGGGCGGGAACGGAGCGGCCAGGCGAGGGCTGGGCCGACCTAACCCACCTCCCGGTAAAAGAATTGGAAGTTTTCGAGATATGACGAGTCCGCAAAGCTTAATATGTATACAATGAGGGTGGGTCCAGCAGGCGCGGCGAGCAAATTTGGCACTCCGCTCGGGGCCGTGGCACTCTTTGTGCTGGTCTGATGCAGTATGACTCGTCCAGATGAAAGCACCAGAACAGCGCAGATGCCCAGGAAGGCCACTGCACAAAGCGTGGACAGCGCGTTCGATTTTGACACAGTGCGGGACATGCGAACCCCCCGAGTGACTATCAACTGCTATGTATTACATAGCGACAATTAATAAGCGCGTGAGGCAGCGGGTGAAAACTTTGCTTGGGAACGGGGCGCAACGTGGTCGTAATGGTGGGGTGCAACACCGCAGGCACGCCACGCCTGCCGTACTCCAGCCCCTCAGCCCCGGCAGACTCATGAGTCGAGGCTGCAGCACTGCGGGCAGAAGTAACTGGAGAAAAGCGTCACACAATTTGGCGAATGCGCATGGAGCACAGACTAGTACAGCGACACTCGCTCTGCCCACACCACGCAGGGGACAACTCCCCCTGCATCCAACAGGCCCACGCCTCTGGCACCTGGCCTTGTGTGGCTCGGAGTTCTCGTCCAAACCCAACCCTGTCTGCCCAGAAACTGTCCTCAGCGCTACTGATGAGGGTACCCGCCTGGACCCTCCCCTCTGGAGTGCCGCCGCGGTGCTGCCTGGGACCCAGGCCTTGCCTGAAACAACTTAAGCGCACGTCAGCATGCCGCAAGGTCCCTCGCCATCGCCGCACCGCGTGCCGGTGCTCCGCCTTCACGGATGGGCCCCTGGGAGGAAGGGGGTGCATAAGGGTGCATAGCGCTTGCATGGCGGCCTGCACTGCAGTTGGAATGCCATGAGATCTGCCGGAGCTTCCAACCGTTGGCTGCATACTTCCAGTCCATATTAGCTCACCTTGCACTCAAACATACTCGCGGACGGGGCGGCTGCGTCGTTTTTGCCAGCATGATGTCGTCTTAACACGGAGTTTTGTTGTCCCAAACATCCGCCGGCAAGGATGTTAAACTGCTTGACATATTGCGCGTTTGTGTACTGGTGCGTGCGGGCGGGCTTTGCGCTCAGCGTTCGGGAACTTCACAGTGGGCTGGGAGAAGGGCTGGCCTGCGCAAGGGCACTGTGGGCTGCTCCCTGGAACTTTTAGCTAGAATTTGCCGACTCAAGTTTAGGGTCCTTGAGCGGCTGCCGCGCGTTTCTGAGTCTGCCCGTCGAGCAATTCCATTCGTTCTCAGTCTGGCCGCTAAGTTCTTGTGTTCTTTGCTGCAGGGCCGTGGCGACGGTGAGGAGGATGCTGTAACTCAAGCAACTGGTGCTGGCGTTATGTGTGCTTGTGCACTGGCTCAATTTAAGGGATTGATGCACGGATTCTCACATTCAAGGAGATGTACTAGTGCCTTGACCTTCTCCTGCGGCACGCAGGTTCACACCATCCTGCCCATCGATGTGGCGGTATGTGGAGCCGACCCCGAGCGGGGCGGGCTGGGTGCCCTGCTGCACCATACCTTCGGTGAGAGATGCGGAACGTGGAGTGGTTGGCGCTGGGTTGCTGGGCCGTCCTCCTAAGCGCTGTGCACAGCACAGGCTGCCTGAGGGTGTCGGGCCGCTGTGCCGGTGGCCCCAGTCGGTTGTGCGGTTTGGTCTGCCCGGCGCAGTAGCGGTTGCGGCTGGGCGGCCTGGATGCAGCCATGCACATGTGTTCAGCAAGTGCTGTGGATGTGCGGGGGTGGGGTGGCGGATTAGCGCTTCACGGTGGGATTCGTCCAGGCTGTGTGTGCACACCGGGCAGTGGCCGCAGAAGGCACCGAGCTTGCCTCCCCTTGTCCACCAGCACCTGCGGCGCGCAGCCAACCTGGGCCTTTTCGCACCCCCCACACACCCCTCCCCTATCCCCCTCCCCCTCGTGCGCCACTTGCCTTCCTCCGCTATGCAACCCCTCTCCCCCCTGCTCGCCCCTCCCCTCCGCTGGTCAGGCGGCGAGGTGGACATTGACGCGGACACCTGGCGCGGCTACCCCTGCCACTCGCACCTGGTGGCCAAGGTGCTCTTCATACTGCAGCGCCCCGTGGCCACCGTGACCCACATCATGACGGGGGGAGGACAGGTGGGCATGTGTGTGGGGTGGTGGTGGTGGTGGTGGTGGTGGTGGTGGTGGTGGTGGTGGTGGTGGTGGTGGTGGTGGTGGTGGTGGTGGTGGTGGTGGTGGTGGTGGTGGTGGTGGTGGTGGTGGTAAGTTCATGCAAATCCCAAAATGCGGGGCTGGGCGGGGGCTGGGGGCTGGACGGGGTCTGGGGGCTGGGCGGGGCGGAATGCCCGCTGATGGCGTTATGGGAGGATGGTTGATGGATGGTACTGCAGGCGAATAGTGTGGCGACACGACCACATCGCAGAGATCACCCATAATCACCGGTACTGCAGGGGGCAAGCAGGGAGGGTGGGCGGGCCATGTGCGGTTTCTCTTGAGGGCTGCCCGATGGGCCGCTATCGCCGGCTGCAACTCACACGCCAACACCGCGCCTCCTCCGCTGCAGGGCGAGCCGTTCGTTCCCATCCTGTTCGTGGTGCCCATCATCTTCATGCTGACGGTGCTGCTGCGCGAGGGCCTGGGGCTGCGCATCATCTCGCCCACAGCCAGGTAGGGGGGTACGTGGTGTGTGCGTGCGCGCGTGTGTGTATTTTGTGCGCGTGGGGGCAGGACTGTGCTGCTGCGGGTGGATGTGTGCGGAGTTGGGTTGGGCTGCAGGGGCCGTAAGCCAGCTGGCGCCTGTCGTGCGCCGCTGGGGACACGCGTGTCCACTGTCTCAATCTATTGCCCGCGTCCTCAGTTTCCATTTCACACCGGCGCCTTCTAAACAGTCACGCCCGCACCCGCCCGCCCCCCCCCCCCCAACCCCCAACCCGCCCAGCCGCACGCTGCTCAAGTTCGGCATCGCGGTGGGGTGCCGCACCATGATCCTGCTCAAGTCGCTGCTGCTGGGCAAGAGCTCGCTGTACTACAAGCGCTACAGCAAGGTGGAGTTCTTCATCATCGCCTGGACCGCCTACATCATAGAGATACCCGTGCCGCACGAGGCGGCGGTGTCGGGCGGCACCGCGGTCATCATTGCCGCCATGGCCGCACTGTTCCCGCACCACTTCCTGCCCGAGGTCAACCCCATCAACGTGGCGCTGCAGGTGCGGGCGGGCGGGCGGGCGTGCGGGCGGGCGGGCGGGGGTGGAGGGCTTGAACCGGGTGAGCAGACCAGAACACTCACAAGCATAAGGGGGCGACGCCATCATTGGGTGAGCTGGAAGCGGAGCGTGTTTTGTTCAATGAATCACAACGGGGACCGGATGTGCGGGCATGTGTTCATCGCTATGGAGGCAGCGCAACGCCGCGCCATTCAAACATCTCCGTCGTCTAGCTGTTTTTGCCTGGGATAAGTGGGCTTCCTTCCTCTTCCGCCCTCCCTCTTCCGCACAGGCCATCGCCGCCACGGTGTTTGCGCTGGTGAACGCCTCCCACCAGCAGCGCCGCCGCGTCGCAGAGCGCAACGCACTGGCGGCGCGTAACGCAGCCGCAGCCGCAGCCGCAGCCGCAGCCGCAGCCGCAGCCGCAGCCGCCGGCGGCAGCGGCGGGGCCGGCGGCGCGGGCGAGGACGATGACGGTGACCTGGGCAAGGCGCGCAACAAGGCCGCCGCAGCCGCAGCTGCGGCAGCTTCCGAGGCCGAAGCTGCGAGTGCCACCACCACCGCCACTGCCACTGCCGCTGGTGCCGCGGTCGCCGCCATCCGCGCCGCCGGCGCGGCACCTGCCACCACCACCGCCACCACCGCCTCCTCAACCACCCCCGCCTCCGGTCCCGCTGCTGCGGACGGCCCGCTCGTGGGCAGCCTGGCGGCGGTGCGGCGCATCACCGCGCTGGCGGGCCGCTGCTACGTGTCGCCCGCCCGGGCCTGCCGCTTCAGCCTGAAGCTGAGCTGGGCGCACCTGGCCGACCTGCCGCCCGACCTGCTGGCGCGCATCAACACCCACATACTGGCGTCCAGCGGCTGGCAGGTGACAGGGGGGGCGGGGGTGAGGGGGGTGGGGGGGTTGCAACGTCAGCGCAGTGGGGCAAGGAACAAGGAGGAAGGTTGGGGGTGTCCTGTTTGGGGAGCAGGCGGCAATCCATCAACAACGGGCGTACATTACGGAGTACGTACGGAGTGCCGACGGCCAGGGGGGGGTTAGTGAGCATGGGGGGGGGGCTAGCGGGCAGAGCGCAGTGCTTTCTGTGGGGGTGCCGATTGTGGTGCGCACATGCTGTACTGACTTGCTACTGGCTTGACGTCAGCCTTTTCATACCCATGCTTCCCCATCTCCTCGCCTCCGCCTCTGCCTCCGCCTCAGGCCGTGAGCGCCTGTGCTCGCGAGGGCTGTGTGGAGCTGGTGCTGGACCTGCGCCCGCGGCAGCCGCGCCGCCTGCCCTACGGAGCACAGCCGGGCACCTCAGTCGCCGCCGCGCTGGCCGCCGCCGCCGCCGCCGCGGGCGAGGCCGCCGACGACGCCGCCGCCCTGGCCGACCAGGACGCCCGCATCCGCATTCGCGGCGCCGCCGGCTCGGAGGGCGGCGCGCTGGCGACGGCGCTGGCGGCAGCCCTGGGGGCGGCGGCGGCGGCGGCGGGTGGCGGCTCGGGCGCTGGCGGCGCGCTGTCTCTTGAGGAGCTGGCGGTGGTGGTGGCGGAACAGCTGCAGCGGGCGGGGCTGCTGCGGCCCGACTGCGAGCCGTCCGTGGTGCTGCAGGTGGGGCTGCAGGCGGTGGGGGGGGGCGAGAGGGGGTTAAAGGGGGGGGGGGCGACGCCTCACGTTCTTGGCGACCGGAGGTGTGTCTGGTTGCGATCACGTGTCGTACACTGTGCTGACGAATGGGTGCCGGCGGCGCCTGCTGTCCTTCTGGGTGTCCCCGCACTCACTCGGCAACCACTGCTCTAACCATCCCTGATGCCTTCCTCCTCCCTCATCGCAGTTGGGCGAGGGCGCCTGCGTGCTGACGTGGAGCGCCGAGGACGGCACCTGGCGCTACCAGGCCGCTGGACCCGCCGCCGCCGCCGCCGCCGAGGAGGCCGACGGCGAGGGCGAGCCGCTGCCGCTGCCGGCGCTGGCGCTGGCGCCCCACCAGCAGCCCGTCATCGAGTGGCTCAGCCCGCGCGCCGCCTGCCGCCACGCAGCCGCTGAGGCCGCAGGTGTGCCCGGCCTGCGGCTGACGGTGGCGGTGCGCGGCGGCGGCCTGGGCCCGGCTGAGCTGCTGGGGGGCTCGGGGGTGCTGGTGCGGGGGCCGGGCGGGCGGCTGCTGCCGTACACCGCCCTGTCCGTGTCGCTGGTGGAGGAGGAGGCGGGCGAGGCGGGGGGCGGCGATGAGTCGGACAAGGGCTCCTGGGGCGAGGACGAGGAGGAGGAGGAGGAGGAGGAGATCGAGGCGGTGGGGAAAGAGGACGCGGAGAAGAACA
The DNA here is from genome assembly GCF_000002595.2 of Chlamydomonas reinhardtii. NCBI lineage: Eukaryota > Viridiplantae > Chlorophyta > Chlorophyceae > Chlamydomonadales > Chlamydomonadaceae > Chlamydomonas > Chlamydomonas reinhardtii. The sequence goes on from NW_025061531.1 coordinate 147,997, forward strand.
CGCAGCAGCAGCAGCAGCAGCAGCAGCGAGCTGGGGGTGCGCGGCCTCCTCCTCCGCCTCCTCCTGCTCCGCCTCCCCGGCCGCCGCTGTACCTACTGGAACTGGAGGTGCAGGCCGCCCCTGCCAGCGGCCTGCTGCAGCTGGAGGCCCGCGGCCTGGGTGCGGGGCGCCTGGGGGCCGCTGGTGCTGCTGGTGTAGGTGGTGCTGGTGCTGCTGGCGGTGCTGGTGGTGCTGGTGCTGGTGGTGGTGGTGGTGCCGGCGTGGTCCTGGCGGGTGCCCAGCTGCTGAGTGAGCCGCGTGCGGTGGTGCTGGACACGGACCCGCAGCTGGTGAGAGCATGGAGGAGGGGGGGCCGGGAAAGGCAGGCAGAGGAGGTGGGCTGGTGGGGGCTGTGTCAGGGGCGGACTCGGGGTTAGCCAGGGACCGCCCAGCACTGTACACTGTGCACTGGTGCTGACTGGCCTTTGTTGCTGCCACCCCACCCCACCCCAACCCACCTCATACAGTCGTGCTTCCGCACCTCCCTTCCTACCTCATTTACCACACCTTACCTCGTACCCACCCGCCTGCCCGCCCGCCCGCCTGCACGCAGGTGTCGGGCCTGCTGGCTCTGGCGGGCTGCATGTCCGACCCCGCCAGTGGCGAGGCAGTGCTGGCAGACTACGGCGCATGGCTGGACGCGGCGGCGGCGGCGGCGGCGGCTCGGCACCAGCAGGCGGGGCAGCAGGCGGGGCAGCGGCATCAGGCGGAGGACAAGGAGGCAGCCGTCCCCGCGGCGGCCCCCGACACCGGCCGCGGCCCGCTGGCTCTGCCCACCGCACCGCCGGCGCTGTCGGTGGCTGCCGCCGCCTCCGGCAGCAAGGGCGGCGCGCCCGCCACCTCCTCCGGCGCCGCAGGCGGCCTCCCGGCGTCCGCCTCCTCCTCCGATGCCACTGCCGCTGCTGCCACTGCTGCCGCGGCTGCCGCTGACGACGACGGCGCCTGTGACGTGGTGTCCCGCCGCACCACCGCCATACCCGCGGCGGCGGCGGCGGCGCCCACTACCGCGGCGGGCGGCGGCGGCGGCGGCGGCGGCGGCTCCTGCAGGCTGCTGTCTGTGGGCTGTGCGCAGTGCGGCACCTGCCCTGTGCTGCCCGCCGCCCGCGACCAGAGCCTCTCCGGTGCTGCCGCCGGCTCCAGTGCGGGCGGCGGCAGTGGCGCCATGGCCGCCAGCCACTCGTACATGTGTGCCGCCTACGGCCCGCCCGCCGCCCCGCTGCTGGCCGCCGCCGCCGACCTGCTCACCGCCTGCTGCCAGCACGGCGGCGGCCCCGGCGGCGGCGCGGTGGCGGCGGTGGCGGACCGCCTCATCGCCATGGTGGTGGAGCTGGGAGCCGAGGGTGGTGCGGGGGGTGGTGCGGGGGGTGGCGCCGCGGGTGGTGGTGCGGGTGGTGGTGCGGCGGCGCTGCGGGGGCTGCTGGGCGCCGTGAGTGCGCCGCCCACACACGCCGGCGCGCTGCACGTGGCGGTGGCCTCGCAGTCGCGGGCGGTGGTACAGGTGCTGCTGCGCTGGCACCAGCGCCTGGCGGACAGCGGCGCTACTGCCGGTAGTAGCAGCACTGGCGGCAGTAGCAACCCCTGGCTGGCCCGGGCGGTGTGTGGCGTGACGCCGCTGCATGTGGCGGCGGGGCTGCCGGACGGCGGCGAGCTGGCGGCCTGGCTGCTGGCCACCTACCCGGCGGCGGCGGCGGCCTGGCGCAGTGCGCTGAGCGACGACGGCCTGAGCCCGGCGGCGCTGGCGGGGCGCATGGGCGCGCGCTGGCGGCTGAGGGTGTGGGCGGGCACGCCGCTGCACAGAGTGAGGCAGGGGGCCTGGAGGGGGGTGCGGGGTGCGGGGGGGGGGGCGGGGTCCAGGGGTCGCAAGCCCTTGTCGGCTATGGGGTGACGTGGCGGACTCCCCGTGGCGGACTCAAAGTCACCGTCCTGACACCATTGCCGTCGCCGCCGCTGCCGCTGCTGCAGGCCTACACCGCGCTGACGTCTGTGCGGGGCGGGGTGGGCCGCGCCAGCTCCGACGTGTCAGCCACCACCTCGCCCGCCGCCCACAGCAGCAGCCCCGGCGCCCCCAGAGGCAAGGCGCTCCAGCAGTACGCGCAGCAGCAGCTCCTGGCGCCGCAGCAGCAGCCGGCCATGGGCTGCCGCCAACGCGGTGGCCTGCTGCCTCCGCTGGCGGGGGTGTGGGAGCTGGTGTGGGGGTTTGGTGATGCGGACCTGGAGCGCCGCTTCGCCCAGGAGCTCAGCTGCCAGGTGGGGAGGCAGCAAAGGGGGGGGGGGGGTTGGCAGGAGAGGAGAAGGGAAGGGGCAGGGAGACTGGAACCATCAAGTCGTTTGGGTGCTCCTCTTGGCACAAGCAGGCGTGCCGTTATCTGCGCGTGTCGCTGCTCCGTGTCCCCATGCACACGTCCAACCTCCCTGCCCCACCCCCATCCCCTACCCCCACCCCCCTACCCCCACCCCACTCCCCACCCCCCTTCAGGCCCGCTCCAGCCCCACCCTGGAGCTCTACGTTGCGCTGCACTGCCTCCTGCCGCTGCTCAGCCTGGCCCGCTGCGGACTGGCCATGGGACTGGGGCTGGGACTGGGCATCGGCGCAGCCGCAACCGCGGCAGCCGTGGCCGCGGGCCGCAGCGCCGGGGGCGGCAGCCCCGCCAACGGCCCCGCCGGCGCCACCGCGGGCGGCGACGGTGGCGGCGGCGCCAGGTCTGCGGGTGCTCGTGGCGGCGGCGGCTGGTGGGGCCTGGACGGCGCACTGGCGGCTGTGTCGCTGTCGGCGCCGCACGTGGCTCCGCTGGTGGGCTGGTGGATGGGACCCGACCACCACACCGGCAGCAGCAGCATCAACGGCAACGCAGGAGCGCCCTCGTCCTCCGCCCCCCCGGCGCCCTGCTGCTCGCCCGCCTGCGCCCTGGCCGCGCAAGTGCGCCGCAAGCGCGGCAATGCCGGCGGCGCAAACTACGAGTGCAGCTGCGTCACCGCCGCCTCCACCTCTCAGGCAAACACCACCCCCACCGGCCGTCGCCCCGGCGGCCTACGTCGTGCGCTGCTGGTGATGCACCTGCTGCGGGCCGCGGCCAAGGCGGCGGTGGGGCTGCGCCTGCTGCACCTGCTCTCGGGCGCGGCGGCGGACGCGCAGGACGGCGGCGCGGCCGCGGCGGCGCTGGTGCTGCCCACTGCTGCGGCCGCCTTCCTGGCTGGCGGCGGCGACATCGCGGTGGAGGCTGTGCTGCGGCCGCTGGTGGAGGGGCCGGCGCTGGGCCTGGGCGCGCGGCTGTTGCTGAGCGCCGCGGACGCGCCCGCCATGCTGCTGCTGTACCGGGCCGCGCTGCCGCACGGGGCGGGGGCAGCGGGCGCGAGGGCGGGGCCGCTGGCGCGCCTGGCGCTGTACCAGGTGCGGCGTAGTGGGTGGGTTCAAGGCATTGCGGGACTGGGGTCAGGATTGGGACGGATCCGGAAGTGTGAGTGGGGACGCGCTCGCGTGTGGAAGAGCGCCGCTTAGGCAGGGTAGGCAGGGAGGCTGCGGGGGCTGTAGGGCGAAGACATGATGTCCGCACGCCGCTGCAGCAGCCAGGCAGGAGCACACACGCATCCCCAGGCTGCGGTACTGTCCACCCGCGCATCTTGGCATCCCGGCCCAACGTACGGTGTGAACACGACCCGCCATGCCCGACCCGCGACCTGCCCTTCCTCCAGGCTGTGCTGCTGCTCACCACCGCCACTGTGTGCGCCGTCAGCCGCGCCCGCTTCAAGCGGCGGCAGGCCGCCACCGATGACAGCACGCGCGCCGCCGTGACTCCCCCCACCGCTGCCGCACCAGCGCGCGAGCCGCCGATTCCGCCGAGGCCTTCGGTGGGACAGCCGCGGGCGCCGCCTGGCAGCGGCGGCGGTGGTGGTGGCTGGTCGTCCGGTGGCTCAATCACCGCGGCTGCCAGTGGCGCTGACGGGGCGCATGTGGACGGCGGCAGTGGCAGCGGCAGCAGCAGCAGCCGGCGCGGCCCCGGCGCTGACACGTGGCTGTGCGGGAGCCGCAAGGCGGTGACCTGCACGTCTGTGGGCCCGGTGTAGCGGCCGGCCAGCTTGCTAGGGGCTGCGTGCAAAGAGAGCGGTAGCGGCGAGGGCATGGCTTGAAGCAGGCGGTGCAGCATTGGTCCTGGTGTGGCGGTTGGGGCCCTTGGTGTGCTTGGTGTGGCTGTGTGGCCCAACTGAGAAGCCCGCCTGACACGGCACATGAACTGCACAGAACTACACAGGCCTGTCGAGACAACCAGGCAGCCTAACGTGGCTACTTGCAGGGCGGAGTGCGGTGGCTTGATATCACGTACGAGTCATCGAGTTCTTCTCAACAAGTTGGGGGGTGTCGACAGCTAGGTGTTTGTTGCCCGCCTGCTACACAGTTCTTGCTGAAACCAACAGGCAAGCTCTTGCCCTGCAGGCTTGCCTGTTAGTAAACTTGTCATAGGTTTCCAGGGGTTGTTGTGCACTCATGTCGGGGGCTGTCAATCAATCCGCAAGCCGCGAACGGGTGGACCGCGGATTGCCAGTGCTGGTGCTGATGGGTCATGTCGGCGGTTAAGAACTTGAGGGGGGCTGGTGCCGCTTTTGTGGCTTCACGGCGTGCTAGGGAAGGAATGCGTGATCGTTGAGTGCCTCGTAAGGTATGGCTCGCATGCTCCCCGATGCTGAGGTGCAGTACACGCATTTGCAGTGATGGTATGTGATACCGATCGACTTTTTGACTGGCGTTTTGCATGTTGCATCTACCGTGATGGGGGTTAAAGCACCCGTGGTTTGAAGCACACACATGCATGCGCCGTGCCCTGTGCTCCTCGCGTGCCGCGTGACTGCACAACTCGTTTGGGACCTATGCACACCAAGCAACTTGAATTCAGGCAAGCTCGGCTCAACGCAAATAAGCATATGCCAAGGCGTCATAGCCAGCAATATGTCAGAGCGCATATGTGCATGCTAAAGTGGAGGCCGTGTGTTCGCAGTCTCCTGAGGGGGGGGGGTGCGAGGGGGGGGGGGGGGAGTGGACGGCAGTGGGCTGGCTGAGCGCCTGTGTGCAGTCCCTGCGCTATCCGCCCGAGCGACATCTGTGATTATGATGTAAATGTGCTTCATTGCTCTGTACGTGTGTAATGTAGTTGGTGAGTGAGTGGATGCCTGGCGGGCCTCTGAGCTTGAGGAGCACCGACAGGCTGCAGCTGAATGGCTCTGTACGGGCATGTGCACTGCGGGGGTGGTAGGAGCGGTGCGTGCCATGGCCATTAGCGGGCCACAAGAAATGCATGCTGAGTGCTTCAAGTACGCTGTGCGGAAGGACGAGGGCAAAGCACCAACTTACTTGATGGCACCTTGTCCAACTCTTCAACCGCACACATGATGGGGATTGCCCACAATCTTTGATGACTAGCACCCTCACCCCGGTCTTCAATGAAGGGGACGCGAGCGTGCCAGCTGATTGTACTGCAAATTTCTTTTGTGAAGGCTTGTGACTCAGTCGAGCATGACACATTGTGGGCCTTCCTACAAATTGACGGTCATGGAGAGCGCGTAATGGCAGCGCATAATGCATCGTGGTAGGAGGTTTATATGCGAGTGAAAGCTGCGCATGCCTTTCAGTGTGGCACGGGATGCCAAGCAAGGCTGCCCGCTGAGCGTCACACTCTTGACATGTTGGTAGTTTACAGTGGGAGGTGCCCGATCACAGCCCTACTGTTGACGGTAAAACTGTGAATAATATGCTATTTGTGGAGGACGCAACCCTACTGGCGTGCACAAGAACGCGCGCACTGACGCTGCTCACGCATCTGCCGTTGCGAGGCCACGGACATGCAAGTAAATCCTATCCAACGGCAAGTGCGAATGTTGGAAATTAGCACAAATCTGAGGGCAGAATGGGCGCACGGTGGCTTTATAAGTTGCGGGGCGTGGCGTGAAGTCCCAGCACTCAAGGGGACGGCGAGGTACTTGGGCCGCTATGACAGTGCGGGACGGAAGTTTGCAATGCGTAATACAATGCCGTTCATGCGGCGGGTAAGACTGGGTGCCAAAACCCCAAACATTACGTGTGTCTACCGCGAGCTGGCACTACAACCACTGCAGGTGCACTGGGCCACGCTGGTTGTCAGGTTCTGGAAAGGGCTCGTTAGCAACTAGCAGGCGTTACATCACCGCGTGTTTCGTGCTGTTTGGCCCCAGCGTTGGAGGGTGAAGAGCGCTGGACGAAGCACTTCCTCCAGTTTCTGCATACAGCATGGGTCTGCTTGCGCCAAGTGGCATGCCCACACGTGAAGCAGCCAGGTTGCTGTGCTAGGCTGAAGGTGCTGGAAAGCAGTACATCATAGAAATGCCGGTACTGTTTGGAAGCGATGTGGGAGACTGTCGCAGAATCTGACGCACGCACAGATGAAGGCAGGGGCGTGAAACCGGTCCGATACTATGGAAACCCCTGGATACTATCACTTGGGGCAAGGGATGGCCAGCACATAGAAGTGCTTTCATACCGGAGTGCCGTGGCTAGTCGCGGTGGTGGGAGCAGCACGTGGACGTCAAGCTAGTGATTCAAAGCCGTGGACGGATCGAATGCTGCGGAGGTCCCCTTCGCGGTACGGAATGCAGAATACCGCAGCGCTGAAATAGCACATAGGGACGTCAGTGTCCCGTGCAGGAGTCCGGCTTGCAAGGATACCTCCCATGCTTCATGGGACACTGTGGGACACTCAGACACGCGGCATGGCGCGAGCCGTGTGCAGGGCTCCTATCTTAATGTCTCCAGACATTAACCGGCCATTTTGGCCATTTCCTAGACATTCCTTCCGGGGGCTAATGTCTGGGGCGAGACTTTGTTGGCCCGGGTTTGGGACCGGTTTTGTCCGAATTCCTAGGGAGAAGCCCCCAAACCGCCATGTGCCCAGACAAAAGACGGCGGCCACCCGGCCGTTTTTGTCTGGAGCTAGACATTACCCCGAAAACAAGATACGACCCCTGGCCGTGTGGCGACGGGCCGTGTGGCGACGGGCAGTGTCCGTATGCGGTGTCTGTACGCAACGGTTCCAAGCTTGCACGTAGTGCACTCTGGCCCGCGCCTCCGAGGCAGGAAGAAAGATTGTGTCCACCTTGGACACGTGATCTGGCAGAATAACCGTGGAAACCGTAGTCACACACACACACACACACACACACACACACACACACACACACACACACACACACACACACACACACACACACACACACACACACACGCACACGCACACGCACACGCACACACACACACACACACACACACACACACACACACACGCACACGCACACGCACACACACACACTCGGTAAAATGGTGGGTATCGGTAAGTAACTCCGTCGCGTCATTGGGCGGGCTTTCGTTTCGTTTTTTTAACACACATACACACACACACATACACACACACAACCTTCCATTCTGTCTTTCTGATTTTGCGCAGTCCCGACGGGCAACGTTCCCGCCTCCCAACCGGCACACAGACACTTCTCCCACTCCTCCCACTACTTTCCCCGCCCGACCAAGTTCTCCAACCCTCCACACCGTTACTGATTTCCCCTGTTTCGCCTATCCCTCCCTCTTCAGTCGCGCGAACAGCAATTCCAATCGCTCCCTCCTCCGGTCGGCTCCGGCTCATCTGTCTTTTCAGGCGCCCCCATCAATTACCGTGCCTGCCGCACAGATCTCGCACGACCTGTCCCACCCATCTGCAACGACCGTCCCGAACGTCCACCGTGCACCCCTGAACGCGCACAGCCTTCCGCTCTGGTCTACGTACGCATTAGTTCCGCAACACTCGTCAATAACAGCCCCCCCCCCATTGACGATGCATGTCGGGTGCATGGAGGAACAGGCAGTAGTAACAGAGAGAGCGGGATAGATGGCCGACATCTCCCCCCAACACACACACACACACACACACACACACACACACACACACACACACACACACACACACACACACACACACACACACACACACACACACTGGGTCGTAGGACTCAGCCCCGTAGCCACTGTGGTCGTGCTTTCGCGTGCTGTCGCGTGCTGCGTGTTTTGTTATGTTTGCTGTTTTTTTGTCTGCCCGCCTGGTTTTTTAAGAGGTAGCTCGCCCGCTGGGTCTGAGGTTGTTACACCGGTAGTAATTCCGCAAGGATTACTGGCGCGGTGAAGGGTCGGAGTGCGTTGCCCTGTGGACTCCAGAGCTGTTTGCGCTCTGCCGGGGAAACGCCAGGTCACGGCAGCCCTCGATTGAGAGCCCTGTCGTTGGTTATACCAGATACACGATTCACGTGATCTGGCAGAATAACCGTGGAAACCGTAGTCACACACACACACACACACACACACACACACACACACACACACACACACACAGCGACTGCGAACAGATGGACACCATATCGGTGATCATCTACGATGCAGGGGGACGAGGCGAGGGCTGAGCTTGAAAGGCACGCGATTAGGGGGGGCCTGGGGGTAAGGGCTTGCAAGTGATTCCGTGAGCGAAGCGGAAGGCTTAGCGGACGGTGAAAGCTTCAGGGACGCTCAGTGCTCCGTGCTCGAGTACATGCCCAAACGTTTCCAGGCTAGGCTAGTTCTAGCTACAAGATACGGGCACTAAGTCTGCTGGGCTTCCATGACCTTGACCATGGCAAGGCCGGCCAATGGGGCCACGCAGGGCCACGCCAGGCAGCGCTGCCAACTCCCGCCCGCACTGCATGCTAAGTGCCGTTGAAACTGATGGTGAGGAACGAAGTCCCGAGTGCATCTGCAGGGCGTGGAGTTCAGGCTGAACTGAGTAAGGGGCTTCAGGGTTCGGTACCGTAGCCCGCAGCATGGCAGTGCAGGGAGGGAAGTGAGGCCGGGGTGCCGGGCTGACAGGATTGCTCTAACAAAACGTATGAAAGATACTGCAATTCCTATATGCGAATTTCAATGACGCGGACCTGAAATGCGTCTGCAAAGGCTCTGGTTAATGCTCCAGTCTGACATTAGATGCAACATTTCTGCGTCGATGTGAGCTTGTTTGATAACTGTTGAATGATTACTGATTATCTTACAGAGACTCCCATCCATGAATCTTACCACGGTAAATATCTTCAGTTTCCGAAATCGACGACTTAATGATATGCCTAATCAAGCATTACATCTGCTTGTAATGTCATTCATATTCTAGTTAAAGCGATATCGCTCAGGTGTGTGCGTCCGCGCTAACATGGAACAGAGCTGCGCGCATGTCCAATCGCTTGCACAGGTCCGTGTGGCACTGACATAATGCGATATCGGAAGTCTAGAAGACAGATAGTTGATTGATGATTGATTATTTCCATCTGCATTACACCGCAGCAAATGCTGCACTCGCTATGCGGACTCCTCCTACAATCTTTGGTTCACACAACGGACTCACACATGCTTCAGCCGCGGCCAGCGGCGGCAACATGTGTCGCGTCAATTGAAGTCTGTCCCCCCCAGTATCGAAACTTCATGCCCCTGAACGGGGCCCCCTCTGACACACGCTCTTATCAAAAGGGCACTATACAACGTCCAGAGGCCATCGCAAGGGCCCGACAAGTGGAGCAGTGAAGCATACCGTTTGCAGCACAGCTGTAGTCTGCCAACACAATAAACCGGCGTCACGAATGGTCCTGCGATGGCACAAGACCGTCTCACGTCTCCTGTATCCCCATACCCATCCACCTCCTTGTTGCATTGTGTGCGATTGCCGACTCCGATTGGACGTCTATGCCGGTGCAGCTGGTGCCGGTGCCGGGCGACCCTCTGGAGGAGGCAGCGCCGGCGGCCGCTGCGCAAACACCCCCAGCAGACCCACCAGCGCCGGCCGCTGCGGCACCAGTAGCTTGTCACCAGCACCAAACAGCGCCGCCGCGTCGACGCCCTCCGGAAGATATCCTGGTTTGATGCAAAAACCATACACACGTGCAAAGTGGGCAAGGGATAAACAAGGGAAAAACTGTTCCAATTCTGCATCATACAGGAGAGCGCGAAGCCCAGCGCAAAGGCTGTACACTCACCAGCAAAGATGTTTGGTCCGATCCACGCACGCAGCCCCTCAACCGCCGCCTGGGCCGCCGCCTCCGCCAGTTGGTGGCCGCATCGGCAGTCAGCCAGCAGTGGCACTAACAGCGCGCGTAGGTGCCGCTTTAAGCGCTGCTTCCCTGCAATAAGGGTAATTTTGAAAGACTTGCCATGCATATGCACCGGCCGGTTTGGCACCAACTGACGGGCCGAACAACCACGCGCAATATCGACTTGCCGCCCTGGCTCAATCTTGCTGCCACGGGCCTGTTACAGTGACATAGCATTACCGCTTGTCCGCGCCACCAAGACGCGGGGGCGGATCTATTACCCCGTCAACTTTCCAACTTTCTAGCGTACTCACCTATCGACTGTCCGATCGGGAGCACGGAGCGCCAGACAGTCTCGTGGAGGTTGAAAGCGTGCTGGAAGGACGCCATCCCGCCAATTTCGACCAGCCCTACAGACATGGGAAGCGGACAATCTGAACGCAATGGGCTCAACATGGCAACTACCCCGTGCGTGTGTCGCAAGCGCCTTGTTTACGGCCCATCTCTCAATGAAACCGATCGCTGTGATTCTACTGTGTGTACAGCGTCTTACGCAACTAAACTTCAGCAGATATGGCACGCTTCATTAACACTGAGATGAGTCGTCGAAATAGCGTGATTCATATACCTGCAGTTCTGTTTCATGTCAGTTGACATGAAAGACATTAAAGCCGATGTAATGTTTTTCCGTTATAAATAGGCTTAATCGAGTCCCAAGTTACTTGACGTGTAATCGTTCATGCTTGCGAATATGTGTAAGATACAAAGACTATTAAACTGTCTACAAACAAGCCCGCAATAAAGCAAAAATGAGATCACGAGGGCATTAAATGTCAGACTCGAGCATTAAGTATTAATTAATGGCCTTTGCAGACAAATTTCAGGTTCGTGTCAATGACATTTGCGCAGACTGTATGCTTTGGAGTTCTGTTAGAATTCCTGTCAGCCCAGCCCCCCGCTTCCTCCTCGGCTCCGCAACCCTGGCCGGTCACCGTCCCTTTCCTTCCCCTTCCCACCCTTCCCCTGTAGTCCGTGTTGATGTTTCGAGATGCTATGCTCCTGGATATACATATAAGTCCTATGCAAAACCTCCACAGGACTGGAGGCCTATGCGCAGCTCACCTTGCAAGTGCTCGTCCGTGACGATGGTTGGGCGAACCGCGGCGAGCTCTCGCAACAAATGCACGGCGCCATCCGATACCTCCCACGGCTCCTTGTCTCTGTTAACGGAGAAGCCGGACCATCACTTGTAGGCACTTCAGCACCACACACACGAAGGGATATGCGCACCTCGTGACCACACATGCGCACGAGCCAGCCCAACAGCACTACCCCAATCGTATATAAATGGTTCCCCTACACGCTGGATGCTCGCAAGCAAGCTGTGCCGCTGCCAATCAGTCCAGTCCCCTAGGCGCACCTGCTGAAGCCGTGGTCCATGCAGCCGTCGCTCTTGATGAGGTAGGAGGTGGAGAAGCGCGCCATCAGGGAGCCGCAGCTGAACATCTCCTGGTCCTCGTGCACAGCCGGGTCGTTGTCACGCGCCTGGCGCTCCGCCACGCCAAAGCGGGTCTCGGTGCTGAGCCCGCTGTAGCGGCTGCTCTCGGCCGGCTGCTGCCGCGCGCGCAGCAGCATGTCGTTCAGCGCCGCCAGCAGCGCCGGCAGCACCTCGTCGCCGTACGCGCGCAGGGCCTTGGCAGCCGCCGCGGCGCTGTTGGCCCGCACGGTGGGGATGTTGTCTGCCAGGTGCGCCAGCCACAGCGCCAGCACCTCGGGCGCCAGCGGCCGCATCTCCTCCGGGTAGGCCAGCACCGCCCTGCGCAGCGCAGTGCACACCGTGCCGAGTGAGAGCACCACATGGGTACAGGTGAGTGCAGTGTGAGTGCACCGCATGCGGGCGCGAGAATGGCAGTCGCGCTTGTAGACAGTAGAGGTTTCACCTCCCGCTCCTGGTGCTGTATCGCATTGCTGACTGGGCAGCCCCGCCCTGCCTCACCTGCCGGCCGCGATGCACGCCGCGTCCCGCACCGGCCAGCTCATGTCCTTGAAGCAGACCACCAGCGAGCGCAGCAGCGCAGGCACGTGCGGAGACACGGCGGCCCGGTCCACCTGCGTGCAGGTCAGCAGTCCGGTGGGGGCGGGGTCGGTGGTCCGGTGTGGGGTGGGGCGGATGGTTGATGGGTCAAGCGTGGCACCACTCAGCTGCTGGCGCGGCGAAACTGATGCTACCGCATTGTATGCTGCCTGCAACCCCTCCTTGTGGTGTCGGGTCCTCCTGCAAGCCCAACATGCTGATATGCCACGCCCCCCCCCCCCAAATACATCACGCCGCCCTCCCACCTTCTCCAGCAGCTCGGCGATGCAGGCGCACGCCGCCTCGCGCACCGCGTGGTTGTTGGCGCGGCTCTGCGCCGTGTAGTGTCCCACCACCGCGCCCACGTGCCGGGCCACTGCCGCGCGGCCGCCCTCGCCCATCACGATGCGCCAGGTGTCCTGCGCATACCGCCGCACACCCTCAGCCACGTAGTACCTGGGGGCGGCAGAGGGGCAGGGGCAGGCAGGGTGGGTGAAAAACATGCGGACGGAACGGCAAGGACACCATACACACCCGGTAATTCCTCGCTGCAGCAGTCCTTCCAATGCATTAGACTCCTACCACCACCACCACCGCCGCCACCACCACGACGTCCACACTCCAGTGCCGCCCGGTCCTCACCGGTTGAGGCACATGGGCGGCAGCAGTGTGGGCATGAGCGCCTCGCGCTCCGGCCCCTCGCCCAGCCACTCCAGCAGCGAGCGCGTGGATACACAGGCCGCGTAGCGCACCTGTGCAGGGCCAGGCCAGCGGATGGGGGGGAGGTGGGCCACATGGGTTAAATGCGCATTGAAGGAACAGGTTTCAAAAAAAAACCTACCCGCCCCCCACCCCCGCACACACCCCGCACACCTGGCTCCAGTTGTCGCCCATGCCGTCCGCCAGCAGCTCCGCCACCCGCGGCGACATGGCCGCCAGCGCGGGGCCCCGCAGCGCCTCACACACGGTGCACATGGTGAAGTGCCCCGTCTCGCGCACGAACCTGCACAGCACACAGCCAGGGAGGCCGCCCACCTGACATGAACAGCCAGCCCCCTCACGGAGCCCCGTTTGTTTGGAGTTGTAAAGCACATCCATATCGAGTAAGTACCACGAGGTAAGCTGTCAGATCGATGCCCCGCCTTCAGGCTGCCTTGGCGGCTTGCCCAGCCCGAAGCGCACAAAGCTGCGCAGTTCTTTGCTAGGGGTAGCTCCACTGTAGGGCAGCTCCGCCGGCGCCTGCCTCCCACTTCCCGCTCCAGTGCCCCTGTCCGCCAGTGCCCCCCCCCCCAACCCACCCACTCCCTGTGCGCCTCACCTGTTGGGGTGGTGCAGGGCGCGGTACAGCAGCTCGCGCAGGGGCTCGTCCAGCAGCGGCCCAATGGCGGCGCCGCAGCCCTCCACCAGAGCCTGGAAGGGGGGGGACGCGCGGGCGGGGGGGGGGGGCGGCGCAGTGGTTAGACAGGTGTTTGGCGGACAGTGGGTGCGTGTGAGCAGTGATCCGCAGTGCGGCAAAGGGGGAAAGGTAAAGGCGTGGTAAATGCCAGCCTATTGCATGCCCCTACCGCGTGTGCAGCTAACCAAACTCACACACACCTGCATCTCCAACCACCACCAGCACTCCCCAACAACCACCCCCGCCACCCCCCTCACCCTCACCTGCAGCGCCTTCATGCTTGTCTCCAGGCACTTCCAGCCCTCAGTGCCGTGGCGCATCTCGCCCTGACCCGGCCGGAACTGCCGGTAAGTGCTCTGTGGAGCGGGGGCAGAGGAGGGGCGGAGCAGGGAGGGTGCAGAGCGCAGGGCGTTGCAAGCCGTGAGTGGCAGTGGCACAACCAGGGGAAAGAGAAGTATATCGGCATAAAATACCGGCACGCAGAACCGTTTTATGAACCAGTGTGCCACAGACGGTTGTGTCCGTTTGGCCGGGCTCTCACACACTCGTGCCCCGCCCGGTCCCACCTTGAGCAGAGCGCTGACCAGGCTGCCCGCGCTCACACCACCATCATCGCTGGCGGCCCCAGCGGCCACGTCAGCCGCCCCGGCCGCTGCCGCCTCCGCCTCCGGCTGCTGCTGAACCTCGGGCTCGGGTGTGGGCGAGCCGGGCAGCGCGGGCGACTCGGTGAGGAACTCGCGCATGGGGTTGAGGCCGCGCTGCTGCTGGCCGTCAGGGCCCTCGCCGCCCTCAGCACCGCCCTCCGCGTCCGTGCGGTCCTGCGCCAGCGACAGCGACAGTGGCAGTGACAGCGCCGGGGCCAGTGCGGCCGCACATCACGTCACGTCATGCCTGGCGCTGCAACCATGAGGCGTTGGTGCAGGCCCGCATGCACACATGCGTGCCGCGTTCAAAGCCCCCTCTACAGCGGTATGATGCATGCGGCACCCTGCACTGCCCTCCGCCCTCTGCCCTGCACTCACGAAGTTCTTGGAGATGCTGCCCAGCACCTGCGCCGCACACGCCTGGAACACCGGCACGCCGCCGCGCTGGGCCAGCGCCTGCGCCCGGCAGCGGCGGAGGCAGAGGCAGAGGCAGAGGCAGGGGCAGGGGCAGGGGCAGGGGCAGGGGCAGGGGCAGGGGCAGGGGCAGGGGCAGGGGCAGGGGCAGGGGCAGAGTAAGGAAGAGCAGCACGCATGTTGGGTGTCCGGTCGCGGTGCCACAGAAGTTGTGGCGGGACACAGGTAAACCGCAGCTGCACCCTTCCTGACCCTGTTTGGCGCACTGTGTGTGGCGCACTGGCGCAGCTCCAGCGCCACACACCCGCAGGCCGCAGACAGCCCGGCCGAGTCCGGCACGCAATCACGCATGCAGTCAGCCAGTCCCTCAGCCACGCACCTTGAGGACGTCGCCCACCGCCATTCGCACGCGCACCTGTAGCCAGGAGCCAGGGCCAACGTGAGACAGGGAGGAGGGGCAGCGTGACAGGAACGCCTGCCACTCCGCGCGCCCACCGGGGCCACCACACACACGCACCCTCCCCCTGGGTTCGGTTTAATTTGGGCTGGAAACTACAAACCCCTCCCCATCCAGCCCCCACACACAGCCCCCCCCCACACACGCCCCCAAGCCCTGAGCCCGCACACAGCCCCCCCCCCCCCCACACACACACTCGACCCTCCTCTTCAGTCCCCCCTCTTCAGTCCCCCCTCTTCAGTCCCCCCCCTTCAGTCCCCCCCCCCGCGCACCTCGCCGTCCTCCAGCAGGCCCATGGCCGCCAGCCGCAGCCGCTCCGTGAAGGGCTGCGACAGCGCCGCGTCGGACAGCGACACGTAGGCCTGCAGGGGGGGCGGAGAAAGGGGGGCGGCGGACGGGGTGTTGAGGTGCCACAACAGACAGAATTGCGGCTGCACATTTCACGCATCAGCCACGCAGCGACACACTTGCCACCGTAGCTCAACAAGTGCGGCCGTGCGTCTGCCCTACCCTACCCTACCCCTACTCCAGCCTGTGGCGCCTGTGACCAGCTGGCCTTCTCTCAACAGCCGCACACAGGTCTGGCTGCTGCTTGCTCGGGACTCGGGGCTCTGGGAGAGTCAGATGCCTCCTTCCCCAGTTGGGAATGATTCTTTGGGCTTGGGCATACCGTATATGCCCTCCTCCCCAGGCTCTACACCCCTCCACAGGGCCCCCGCGCACCGCACCGGCCGCACCTTGCCGCCCATGAGGCCGCCCAGCTTGCGCTCCCAGGTATCCCCCGCCAGCAGCACCACCACCGCCGCCTCCACCGCGGCAGCCTGGTCCGCATCCGCTGTTTTGGGCGGGGGGGGGTGGAGCGAGCGGGCAATATGCAGGAGGCCAGGTAAGGTCGCTGCTAGGGCACGAGGCGTGGGCACGAGGTGCGGTGGCGGTGCGGGCGGTGCCCCGTGCTGGGCCCTCACCTGGTGCGGCCTGCAGCTGGGCACTCAGAGCCTTCAGCCCCTTCTCCCGCTGCAGGTGCTTGGGGTCGCCCAGCAGCACCAGCGCATCCTGGAGGCTGATGGGCGCGACCGGCGCAGCAGCAGCCGCGGCTCCTGGACTGGGGCTGGGGCCAGCACCAGCAGGGGCCGCACTGCCTTCAGCCATCCTCCTGGCGCCTAGCAGCTAGCCTGAGGATCTAGCACTAGTTCGCTCGTGGTTGTCTTCTTCAAGAATCCTCCGTGTACGAGTGAGCCCGCCCAAAATGGATGGGATCTTTCCCGGAGTGGTTTCCGAGGTAATGACGAGCTACAGCTATGCCTTGCAGATATGCATTCTGAATAAGTTGCATGGGAAGTCGCTGAAAGCCTTGCCGAATTGGGCCGCAATGAGGCGCAATCACAGTTCTAACAGCCCACTCTGTTTCGGTCCCTTAATTAACAGTGAAATTATTGCACCAATAGAAGAGCGAAGACTCAACTAACGAGGCAGCAGCGCGGGTCTTCACTTCTGAAGACGTTTGCCATTTAGGAGTGCTCAGGTTTAGCCCTGTGCCCGGTCAGCTGAATATTAGGCGACTATAAGAGCGGCGGCAGGTGGTGACTAGCGGGCTGAATTCACACGCGCTCGGGGAGCCATGTCCCTGTACAATGGGCCCCCGCGCGCGGGGGCCCGAGGCGGGCGAGACCAA
>NW_025061531.1:164902-271631 GCF_000002595.2 Chlamydomonas reinhardtii
TCAGTCCCCCCCCTTCAGTCCCCCCCCCCGCGCACCTCGCCGTCCTCCAGCAGGCCCATGGCCGCCAGCCGCAGCCGCTCCGTGAAGGGCTGCGACAGCGCCGCGTCGGACAGCGACACGTAGGCCTGCAGGGGGGGCGGAGAAAGGGGGGCGGCGGACGGGGTGTTGAGGTGCCACAACAGACAGAATTGCGGCTGCACATTTCACGCATCAGCCACGCAGCGACACACTTGCCACCGTAGCTCAACAAGTGCGGCCGTGCGTCTGCCCTACCCTACCCTACCCCTACTCCAGCCTGTGGCGCCTGTGACCAGCTGGCCTTCTCTCAACAGCCGCACACAGGTCTGGCTGCTGCTTGCTCGGGACTCGGGGCTCTGGGAGAGTCAGATGCCTCCTTCCCCAGTTGGGAATGATTCTTTGGGCTTGGGCATACCGTATATGCCCTCCTCCCCAGGCTCTACACCCCTCCACAGGGCCCCCGCGCACCGCACCGGCCGCACCTTGCCGCCCATGAGGCCGCCCAGCTTGCGCTCCCAGGTATCCCCCGCCAGCAGCACCACCACCGCCGCCTCCACCGCGGCAGCCTGGTCCGCATCCGCTGTTTTGGGCGGGGGGGGGTGGAGCGAGCGGGCAATATGCAGGAGGCCAGGTAAGGTCGCTGCTAGGGCACGAGGCGTGGGCACGAGGTGCGGTGGCGGTGCGGGCGGTGCCCCGTGCTGGGCCCTCACCTGGTGCGGCCTGCAGCTGGGCACTCAGAGCCTTCAGCCCCTTCTCCCGCTGCAGGTGCTTGGGGTCGCCCAGCAGCACCAGCGCATCCTGGAGGCTGATGGGCGCGACCGGCGCAGCAGCAGCCGCGGCTCCTGGACTGGGGCTGGGGCCAGCACCAGCAGGGGCCGCACTGCCTTCAGCCATCCTCCTGGCGCCTAGCAGCTAGCCTGAGGATCTAGCACTAGTTCGCTCGTGGTTGTCTTCTTCAAGAATCCTCCGTGTACGAGTGAGCCCGCCCAAAATGGATGGGATCTTTCCCGGAGTGGTTTCCGAGGTAATGACGAGCTACAGCTATGCCTTGCAGATATGCATTCTGAATAAGTTGCATGGGAAGTCGCTGAAAGCCTTGCCGAATTGGGCCGCAATGAGGCGCAATCACAGTTCTAACAGCCCACTCTGTTTCGGTCCCTTAATTAACAGTGAAATTATTGCACCAATAGAAGAGCGAAGACTCAACTAACGAGGCAGCAGCGCGGGTCTTCACTTCTGAAGACGTTTGCCATTTAGGAGTGCTCAGGTTTAGCCCTGTGCCCGGTCAGCTGAATATTAGGCGACTATAAGAGCGGCGGCAGGTGGTGACTAGCGGGCTGAATTCACACGCGCTCGGGGAGCCATGTCCCTGTACAATGGGCCCCCGCGCGCGGGGGCCCGAGGCGGGCGAGACCAATTCTCGTGGGATAACGTCAAGGTGGGTGGCGGCCGCGATGCCACAGGAGGCATGGTGCCGAGAGACGGGGACAGGAGTTCTGGTGGGCGCTGGGATCGGGCGTGGGAGCAGCACGCAACGCAAGCCGGTCGTGCCAGTGTGTGTGCCAGTCTTAAAGGGCGCGGCGGGCCGAAGCGGTTGGCACGATTGGGTGTATGGTAGTGTATCTCAGACGGGCTGCGCGGGGCCTCGCTACCCTGCACCTGCTGTGAGCACTCGACTGGCACACCCGGACGGGCCAAACCATGGTGCCACACCGCCGCCTGAGCACCACGCTCTCTGCACACACGCTCTCCCATACGCTCCCACACACGCCGCCATACATATTCCCACACCCTCAGGCTGACAAGGACCGCGAGTACTACCTGGGCCACTCGGTAAAGGCGCTGGCGGGCCGCTGGCAGAAAGGTGTGTGTGTTGGGGGGATCTCGGCAGCGCAGCGCCAGTCACAGGGGCACAGGCATGTAGCCTGTACGCGCCACCTGCCCAGCCCCCTGCCCAGCCCCCTGCCCAGCCGCCTGCCCCACCGCTCACCCACCCACCCACCCCCACCCCCAGGTCGTGACGTGTACTGGTACACCCGCGACAAGGGCGGCGGCGCCAATGCGCTGCAGGACGAGATCGCGGCGGTCAAGCAGCGCGAGGAGGAGCTCATGCTGGAGGTGAGGTCGGGGGGCGGGTGGGTGGGGCGGCTGGGGGCGTGGGCGTGGGGGTTGAACGAGGGCGGGGGAAAATGGGGCGACTGCCTGCGAAGCCCGATTTAACAGAGGTGGAGGTATGGCGCTGACACTTGCGGCAAGAGGTACTTACGGGCGGGTGCACGCGCCAACCTGCCTGCATCCCGTCACGCCATATCATGCCACACCTATTCCTAAACGTGTGCACGCAGGCGCTGGGCCTGAAGCCCAAGACCGTGGCCAAGCCGGCGCCGCAGCTGGACAAGCACGAGCTGGACGAGATCATCCACGGCAAGCGTGAGGACCGCGAGGCAGCGGCGGCGGCAGGAGGAGAGGGCGGCCCGGGCGCGTCGGAGGCGGGAGCGGGCGCGGGCGTCACTGGCGAGGCGGACCGCATCAAGGGGCTGGGCTTCATCGCGGGGTGAGTGTGGGGTCAGGGTGCGGAGAGGGAAGGAGGCCCTGGTGGCCCTGGGCCGGTTGTGGGCCGGTTGTGGGCAGGCGCGTGACGACGCGGCCTCCTGCTTGCATAGGGTGTGGCGGCCTGGCGGAGTGCCAGTGCTGCTGAAGTCCGGGTTGGGGGTGTTGGCCACACGCCGTGCCTCAACTCAACAGTGCGTCTTCTTGCGCCCTGTCTCTTCACCCGCAGCACTGGCAGCGCCCAGGGCCAGGCGGTGCGGACCACACTGCCGGGCGTGGGCGTGGCGCCGGGCGGCCAGCCCCAGCACCCGGCGGGGCAGGGCGGCGCGGGCGTGGGGGGGCACGCGGGAGGCGCGCTGCCGCCGCCGCCACCCTTGCGAGGTGCGCCGGGCGGCGTGGCTGCAGCCGTGGCTGCGGGCATGAGCCTGGACGACCTGAAGCGGCTGCGGCGGGCGGAGCGCAAGGCGGAGAAGCGCGCCAAGAAGGAGGCCAAGAAGGTGCGTGGGTGGCGACGTGGGGAGGGGAGGGGAGGGGAGGGGAGGCGGGCTGGTATGTAGGCTGAACGACGTGGATAGTCGTGTCGAGATGCAGATTGAGGGTTGCGGTAGCAGCAGCCTGGGGGGCGCGGCTCCCAGCTCACCGCCCGGGGAGCCTGCGTGTGGCATGGGTGCCCCCTGTGTCCGCCAGGTGCGAGACAGCAGGGCCGCTCATGGACACGCACCCGCACCCGCTGCCTCCACCGCAGGCGAAGAAGGCCGCAAAGAAGGCCGCCAAGAAGGCCGCTAAGGAGGCGGGGCCAAAGCACGGCGGCGCAGGCGAAGGTGTGGGCTTGCTGGAACGCGCACTGCGCCGATGACGTACTCGCAGTTGCTGTCACGGCGGATTGGCATGTGGCTGTGTTCCCGAATGCATGCCCTGGCCATGTGAACACTCTCAGTGTCAAGTCATGAGAGCCTGAATTTGCGATTGTGACCATGCTTAGCAACACTAACCCCCCTGTCCTGACCGCAGACCGCAAGCGGTGCCACCGCTCCGCCTCGCCCTCCTCCAGCAGCGGCAGCGGCAGCGACTCATCCGGCGACGAGGCCGCCGGCAGGGAGCGGGGTCGGGAGCTGGGCGGGGCAGGGCGGGGCCCGGCCAGCCATGGGCGGCACGACAGCCCGCCGCCAGCCCTGGAGAAGGGGCGGCGGGGTGAGCCGCCCGCTGGGGCGCGGCCAAGGCACGACAACCGCAGCCGGAGCCCACGGAGGGATGCGCCTGCGGCAGTGCGGGCACGCCACGACAGCCGCAGCCGGAGCCGGAGCCCGGTCCGCCAGCAGGAGCGGAGAGCGCACGGCGGCCGGGGAGTCGCGCGGGGTGACGAGGGGTGGCGTGGGCCACGTGGTCGGAGCCGGAGCCCCCGCCGGCACTGAGGCACATGGGCGCCATGCGGTGCGCGGCCATGAGTCCATGACAGTCGGAAGTGGCGCGGTCGACGCCTGGGACCTGCGCTGAGCACATGAACCGCAGGGAAGGGCTGCTGTTCTGGGCTCTGGTGCAACTGCTGGGGGGAGGAGACTACAGGATACGACTGGAGAAGGACTGGCGAAAAGCCTTGGGAGCTCCTCCGTAGGAAAGGCGGCACCATGCTTGAACGTCCAGGGCTCCCCTGCCTGGAATGCTGAATGGACGAGCTCACACTCGTTTCACGTGGGCACCCCAACCCTAATGTAACATAAGGGCCTCGGTTCGGGCTGAGTCGATGGGCTCACTACGCCCCAGCATTACAGGCGGCTTTGTGGTGTGGCTTTCGTCCCACCGCCCGCCTGCCTCGTGGGCCACGGCCTAAGTGTTCAAAAAGCTTTGGGAACCCCCGTCGTTGGGATGGGGCTTGTAACAGTCCGATAGTCACGTTTCCAGGGGTTACCCCTGCGTTAGCTAAGAGCACCGCCACGCAGCCTGCGCACATGCTCGCTATGCGCACACTGCAGCAATCCAGTGTAGCCGTACAAGCCGGATCCAGCTTCCTGGCCGCCCTACACGCCGAGTGACACCCGCTGCACCACTTCAATCGCCCCGCGCGCAACCGAGCTACTCACTCGGGCACGCCGAGGCTCAACGCCCCCGTTGTGCCCCGCAAAGCGCACCGTCTGCATACCTCACATCCTGCACCAGATACACATCAAGCAAGGCCCGTTCAAGCCGTCCAGCTCTTTGCTACTCGTCGTGACTCACATCCCCGCCGCCGACAGCCGTGTCGGGACATCCGCCGGCATTGGCCATCCCCATTCCCGAAACACGCCGTCCCCTTAGCGGGCCCCCTGCCCCGCCCCCAATTGTTTGGGGTACGGACCGTACGGTAAGAGCACTCCCGCCCTCCACACCACCACTACCATCACGTCCGCGCCGGCGCCGGGGCCGCGCACGATGAGCGGCTGCTTGAAGTAGCGCGCGGTGGTGAAGGAGATGATGTTGTCGCTGCCCTGCAGCTGCGCAAAGGGGTGGGACTTGGGGTAGCGGCGCAGCTCCACGCTGCCCTTGCCGTTCTGGGCGTCCACCACACCCACGTATCCGCGAGGCGGAGCAGGAGGCGGTAAGGAAGGGTTAGGGCAGGGTCAAGGAGCGCGTGTAGGTATCCAGAGCCGCGCGTTTGGTCACTAATGCCCCTACACCAACGTTCTTGCGTTTGCTGAGGCTCGTCATGCACGTCCCTTTCCGAAGCCCCCCCGTAACACCGGCCAAAACCCGCCCCGCGCGCCCCGCCTCATCCAGTCCCTTCCCCCGTCCCTCCCACCCACCAGGCCCCCCACCCCACCCATCCCCCACCCCCCCGCCCCTGCCTACACACACACGCACACACATCTCAAGCAGTCTCCGCTGGCCTCCGCCTCGCGCAGCTTGGCGTCCATGTCGGCGTCGAACTCGGGCAGCCGCGCCATGTAGTCGGCACTGCTGGCCACGGCGCGAAGCGGCTCTGTGTGTGTGCAGCGGGGGAGTGGTGAGTGTGGGCAAGAGGTGTTGAGGAGGAGGGATTGCCAGCATGGCGCAGGAAGGATGGCAGGGATGCGGCACGTCACGCTGAGAGCAGACGCTAGTGCCCTCTGGCCGCCCGGGACACCCGTTTGCCCCGTACCCCCTTCGACACGCGGCCCTACCCACCCCCCTGCCCCGATCATCATCGCCCCACGTCAGCCCCTGCCCCCCGATCATCAATTTGTGCACCTTGTGCTCGCTCATGGCCGCAGCCAGCAGCTGCGTGATGCGACCCAGCACACCTCCAGGAGACAGCGACACCGCGCCGCCGCCGCCACCAGCCGCCAGCCGCGGTCCTCCACCAAACCCGCAGGTAGCCACACACTCACGCAGCATCCCGCTCCCGCCAGTGCTGCTCCCGCCTGTGCTGCTGCCACCTCCACTCGCGCCCATGGCCCCCATTGCGCCTCCGCTGCCTCCATTCGTGTCCATGGCTCCTCATGCCAGCGTTGACAACAGAGTCCAGCTATCCGCTCCGCTGTCGCCTACACCCCTTTGTCATATCATCAGCCCTCCCGTCCGCAAGAAGCAAGACCATAGGCGCTCCGCAGATTCACAGTTGGTGCGTGCGATCATGACAACTGGGCACCACACAAGCGATTGACACGACCCGTGTAAATTATGGCGGCCAAAAGGCTTGCATGAGCATCACATAAACAGCCATGCATAGCGTCACAACAAGGCCTGCCCAGACAAAGTAAAGCCACAACTGTACACATTGCTGCCTCGTTCGGCTGCTGCACGGGCATGGCTTCACCATCTGCACTGGCTGCACACGAGCGCGTATCTGGTGGACTGCGCCCTCCCCAGGCGCCTTCATCTGTGTACCATAGCCACACATTACTGACCGGGCCTCTGAGGTCGCTTTCCGCCCAGTATAGTCGTTGACCGCTCAATGGCAGCGCTGCCAGCGTGATAGCCACCAGGCACAGCCAGGCACCAGCCTCCAGCCGGCAAACAGGCTACCCTTGGCTGGACACAACGTAATCACCAAGCGACCAGCCGCACCCAAATCAACACGGGCTGCGCACCTGTTGGTACCAGTTCAACTGCATGAACACCTTCCGCCGCACCTCGAAGGTGTCGAGGGGCACCACGCCCCACCACGGTCCACCCATAGACTGAAAGCTGGCCTTGACTAGCTGCCACACGCTGCGCCTTCCGCATAGCACATCGAACAATGCGTACACGCAACCGTACAGGCTGTACAGCGGCACCAGCACAGCCAGCTGGAGGCTAATGACAGTGCGTGTGAGCCACGAAACACCGAAGAGCACGTCGTCGAGGGGCAGGAAGATGGTGTACTCCCGCAGCGCCGGCGCAATGCATCCGCTCCCCGCACCACAAGATACAGCGACCGCTGGCTGCTGTCCAGGACGCTGCATGAAGATTGCTATGCGTGGGGGGACTCCAGCAGGCGGTGGGTATTGCACGTCAACGCCGAAGACCAGGCGAGCCGGCCCGGAAGGTGCAGCCCACCGGGACATGGCCTGGAGCAAGCTTGAGCGCGACTTAGCGTAGGCGACCTCGACGAAAACGTGCGGCGGGTTCCCACGCACACACAGGCTCTCGTCCGGTTCCGCAACGATCCCCGGCAAGTGCATAGTCAGGCTGCCGCCAAGCCATAGTAAGTTGCCGACTGCAAGGCAACAAGTGACAGAAACAGGCCGTGAGGCTCAAGTGTGCGCTTAATGGACTCGCAGACTGGCGGACTCGCGGACTCACACGTGCTCCATGGCTGCAACCAAGTTATCAAGGGCAGCACCAAGTAGCGCGCTGCTGACTCGTGGACCCCAGTAGGGTCGTAAAAGACGAACAAATCACCGCAGGCTTCGTCGCCGATGAATAGGAAGCCCTTTCGCTCGCATTTTTCCATGAATGCGTGAGCTACCGAGCGCAGAATGCCGCTAGCGATCAACTGTGGCTCGTCCGCTGCACCGCGGTCGAGAACCCTAGTGGCCTCGGCCAGGTTGTGCCGCAGCGCAGCCTCGTTTGGAACGAAAATTTCAGCCATTTAGCGACGAATATAGGACAGGAGGTTATGGACGCTGAACTCGGTGCAATGGCAGCCAGACCACGAAGTCGGCATGGAAGTCCCCATGCTGGTGGTGGTCTGGTGGAGACCTGGCTGCGCAATGAGACTTCATGTGTTGGTTTCTGGGCTCCCACCACTTCTTTCGAGAGCTTGGGTGCATGCCACTACACGTGCATTGGGCTGAGCTTGTTTTCCGTTTTTGGAACCAAATGGTTAAGGCAACCGGCACTGTTTACCATCAGGCGTTTAAGGAGGAGATACGAGCGGTGTTGAGCAACCTACCGACGCCGCCCACGCACACGTGGGGGGCTAAAGTTCTGCGGTTATTGATGGTTGGCCTTGGCTACCGTTTCAGTGGAGAGGCAGCTGATATCGAGGCCAATATTACACGCATTACTACGCAAGAACTGGATGTTGCCTCCCTCATGGGGAAGGTACGCGAGAAGTTTGAGGAGGACTGGGCTAGCAACAGGTTAGAGGTTAATCCACGGGATTTTGTGACGCAAGCAGGGGTCAAGCCTGGCGTGAAGATATGTCGTTACAAGCATTGGATGGGGGAAACACGGCACACGCAAATCTACATTCCTCGAGCATGGCATGTCTCCATGATGAGATTCAGGATAGGCGTGTGGATGATTGAGGCTAACAACCCACGCGGTGCGCAGGGTGCGCACAGGGAGAGAGCACAGAGAGTATGTCCGCTTTGCCACGCTGATGGGGAGGAGCATGTAGAGGATGAGAGGCATGTGCTGCTTGAGTGCAAGGCGTACGATGATATCAGAAGCACGCTGTGGGAGGTGATTCCCGCGACTATGATGGACGCGATGGCCAGTGGTGACCAGAGGGGTTTAGCGCGTGTCATTCATGCGATAAGGCTGCGACGTAACGACCTTACGGCGCGACCAATTTAGATATATTATTGCATGAACTGTTTTGCTTTTTGAATAATCCTTTTGAGACTAGTTTTGGCGGTCCATGAGCTTCCTGGCTCGTTTGGACCAATCTACGAGCATGAACTTGTAACATCAATCAATGAGACTTTTATGAGATGCTAAGTCCACTCAGGTGTTACGAGCGCGCCGAGCTCGAGCAGGTAAGCCCCAGTGCCCCCAAGGCCCGTACCCAAGGCCCCTTCCACGGCGCAGCTGTTCCTGCGCCTCCGCCACCGTGCATGCTGATAGCTAGGCTGCCGCTTTCACACATCAGGACTGGGGAAAGGGGCAAAGGGCCTAATCTAGTTGCAAGCTAGCTTGCGCAGTTGCGCGCTAATGCAATCCGGGGCCAGCTCGGCAGCGCGCCTGTGTAGCAGCTTTTGGTTATGTGTTCTGTCGTTGTGAAGGGGCCACCATAAGCCCCAACTCTTGCAAACGTAGGATCGTGATAGCGCTTCGGAGTTGGGGGGTTTGGCCAAGTGCACCACCACGCAGCCTGCGCACATGCTCGCTATGCACACAGCAGCAATCCAATGCAGCCGTACAAGCCGGATCCAGCTTCCTGGCCGCCCTACACGCCGAGTGACACCCGCTGCACCACTTCATTCGCCCCGCGCGCAACCGAGCTACTCACTCAGGCACGCCGAGGCTCAACGCCCCCGTTGTGCCCCGCAAAGCGCACCATCTACATACCTCGCATCCTGCACCAGTTACACATCAAGCAAGGCCCGTCCTAGCAGTCCAGCTCTTCACTACTCATCGTGACTCACATCCCCGCCGCCGACAGCCGTGTCGGGACATCCGCCGGCATTGGCCATCCCCATTCCCGAAACACGCCGTCCCCTTAGCGCCCCCCCCCCCCCTGCCCCGCCCCCAATTGTTTGGGGTACGGTAAGAGCACTCCCGCCCTCCACACCACCACTACCATCACACACGCGCACGCAAACGCACACACAAGCACGAGCGCGCGTATCGTTTCCGCTTGACACACGGCTGCCGCCTCGCCGTCTCCTCCCCGCCGCCTCCTGCTCCTGCTCTAGGAGGGCGCGCCCAGGTACGCCGCCAGCCGCAGCAGGTCGCTGAACACGCCCGCCGCCGTCACGTCCGCGCCGGCGCCGGGGCCGCGCACGATGAGCGGCTGCTTGAAGTAGCGCGCGGTGGTGAAAGAGATGATGTTGTCGCTGCCCTGCAGCTGCGCAAAGGGGTGGGACTTGGGGTAGCGGCGCAGCTCCACGCTGCCCTTGCCGTTCTGGGCGTCCACCACACCCACGTATCTGCGAGGCGGAACAGGAGGCGGGGCATAGCAGGATAAGCCAGTAAGAAAGGGTTGGGGCAGGGTCAAGGAGCGCGTGTAGGTACCCAGAGCCGCGCGTTTGGTCACTACTGCCCCTACACCAACGTTCTTGCGTTTGCTGAGGCTCGTCATGCACGTCCCTTTCCGAAGCCCCCCCGTAACACCGGCCAAAACCCGCCCCGCGCGCCCCGCCTCATCCAGTCCCTTCCCCCGTCCCTCCCACCCACCAGGCCCCCCACCCCACCCATCCCCAATCCACCCGCCCCTGCCTACACACACACACCTCAAGCAGTCTCCGCTGGCCTCCGCCTCGCGCAGCTTGGCGTCCATGTCGGCGTCGAACTCGGGCAGCCGCGCCATGTAGTCGGCGCTGCTGGCCACGGCGCGAAGCGGCTCCGGCACCAGGCTCTGCACGGGGATGGAGTCCAGCTCCAGCATCAGGCCGCACTCGCGGGCCAGGATGGCCACCTGGGGGGGAGGGGAGGAGGAGGAGGCAGCGGAAGTCAGGAGAAGAGCCGAGGCACGAAAAAATGAGCAGCAGCAATAGGAAGAGCTCCGAGGTTGGCGGTGGCGCAGGGAAAGGTGCTAAGGCCATGGCTGCGGTGGTGGTGCCTAACGGGGACACATGCAAAAGCAGCACTCCATTTCCAGTGCCCCAGCCCCACCGTCCCCTTCACCACACGCCAACCCCTATCCTCCCAGCCCCTCATCCCCACCTTGCGCGCCACGTCGGTGCCGTTGAGGTCGTCGCGCGGGTCGGGCTCGGTGTAGCCCTTGGACCGCGCGTCCGCCACCACCTCGCTGAACTTCATGCCGGGCCTGTGGAGGGGGGGGGGCAGGAGGGTGGGAGGGGGAGGAGAGGAGGAGAGGGCGCAGGGGAGCAGTGATGATTCAGCACACGGCGGACAGGGCAGCAGTTATACACACAGACAGTCACGGAACCGCCTGTAATAAGCAGCAGCGCTCACTGGTAGGTGTTGAAGATGTAGGACAGGGTGCCGGACAGGATGCCCTCGATCTTGATGATCTTGTCGCCGGTCTCCAGCAGGTGCTTCAGAGTGCCGATCACAGGCAGGCCCGCGCCCACAGTGCCCTGAACGTGTGTGTTTAAAGAGCACAAGGAAAACGTGCGTGTTTTTGTGCGTCGCAGAGCGGGGGATTGTACACGGGCGTCAGCAATGCGGCAGGTACACGAGCGCAGCGCAGGCGCCTCCTCCCCGCCCCCCCAACTCGGTTTGCCACACTTCTGCCGGCCCGCCATTCGCCCCCACACTCCCCCCCCCCCCGCCGCCGGCCTCCGCCGCCAGCCCCCTCCCCGCCTCACCTCGTAGAAGAAGTGGATGTAGCCCTCGCGCTGCATGCGGCGCACGGCCTGGTACTGGTCCAGCGGCCCGCTGCCCAGCTTCTTGTTGGGCGTGACCACGTGGATGCCCTGCTGCATCCAGGTCATGTACTTGGAGGCGGGCGCGTCCGAGGCGGTGCAGTCCACAATGACGCGGTTGGGGATGTAGTGGCTGGACAGGAAGTTGCCGAACTTGTCCAGGTCGCAGGCAACAGACTGTGGGGGCGGAGAGGGAGGAGGGAAGCGGTGAGGCGAGGTGAAGTGAGCGTGGGTGAGGGGGTAAGGGGTATACTCATCGGGGTCAAGCACGTGCTTCCGTTACACGCCCAGTACACGCCGACCCGCCACCCGCCCAGCTCCCCCACCATCGTTGGGCTCTGGAATACTAACTCCCCAGCCCCCCCTCCTCCTGCACCCCCCACCTTGTCCTCCAGGTCCTGCTTCCAGTTGTCCAGGTCCACGCCCGTCTCGCGCAGCAGCATCTTGCCGCTGCTGGCCACGCCCAGCAGCCGCAGGTCGATGCCGAACTCCTTCTTCAGCTGCTGCCGCTGCTCGCGCAGCTGTGGGAGTGCAGCGGGGGAGGGTGCGGGAGCGGCGGTTGAGTCGCGAGTGAGCCATTGGGGGAAGCAAACACCCGCGCAGGCAAGGCCCCAGATGGCAACGACCCCGCGCAGCCAGCACCTCCCCTCCCCGGCCAACGCGGTACAGGCTTCACCCAATCAACCCATCGTGCAATCCCACTATCCACCCAGCCACACCCACAGTCCCAGCGCCACGCGCACGCACCTGGGCGATGAGGGTGCCGCCGATGAGGCCGGGGCCCACAATGCCCACACCGATGGGCACGTCCGACAGGTAGAAGCGCGAGTGCACGGCCCGCAGGGCGCGCTCCGAGTCCACCTGCAGCGCACCGCAGCGCAGCGGGCGGGGCAGAGGATGTCGGGTGTGTCAGCAGCGTAGGATGGTGAGGCGCACATGAAGCTGTACAGCTGGAACAGCAGGGTCCAATGGCCTTGATCTCAAGCCCCGTCCGGGCAACTACATGGTGATACACCCGCCCCCCCCCCCCGCTTGCACCGCCCCCTTAATCTAGTTGGGACTGGACCCAGCGACCCCCACCCCACCCCCACCCCACAGCCTCCCTGCAGCCGCGCCTACCTGGTCGATGAGCACGGTGATGTTGTACTCGGAGGAGCCCTGCGCGATGGCCTTGATGTTGACGTTGGCCTTGGCCAGCGCGCTCATCATGGTGGCCGCCACGCCCTTGCGCGCCACCATGCCCTGCCCCACCGCCGCCAGCACGCAGCAGTGCGGGATCACCTGCACCGCACTCACGCGGCCCGCGGAGATGGAGTCCGCGAAGCTGCGCGACAAGGAGGGTGGGGTGGGGTGGGCGGCAGAGGCGGTTGCGAGGTCAAGGCGCCCGGAACAGGGTAATAGCATACGGCCTGGGACTGCGTGGCTGCCCAACGCACGTCCCGGGCCCCACCAAGGCCCCACAACCGAACTGCCGCACACCCTGCCTTCAGCCCCCTGCGAGTCCACCTGTCGCCCCACGCCGCCCTCTCCGCCCCGCCCCTCACCGCTCGTTGAGCACGCGCTGCGCCGCATCGCCGTCCGTGCCCTTGACCGCGAAGCAGATGGACTGCTCCGAGGAGGCCTGGCTGATCATGATGACGTTGATGCCGGCGTCCCGCACCGAGCTGAAGATGCGGCTGGCGATGCCGGGCACGCCCACCATGCCCGTGCCCTCCACGTTGATCAGCGTCACGTTGTCAATGGTGGCGAACCCCTTGATGGTGTTCTTGCCGCCGTACACCTCGGCATCCGAGGCCACGTCGCTGATGCGCGTGCCTGCGCGTGGGGGTGGGGGTGGGGGTGGAGCGGCGGCAGCAGCAGCAAGTTGGGGAGCCGGGGTGCAGGGCGCAGCACCAAGAAGCACGCCTGACGCCCACATACGCCCAACCCACCCGCTGGACGTCCCACCCAGCACTGTAACCCTCCCCGACACTGCCGCCCCCCACCCGACCCGTCTTCCTTTCCTCGCCTCCCGCCCCCCAGCTGCTGCTGGCTCACCCGGCGCGGACTGGTTGAAGAAGTTGCGGATGGTGATGGGGATGTGGTACTTCATGGCGGGCAGGGTGGTGCGCGGGTGCAGCACGTTGGCGCCGAAGTAGCTCAGCTCCCAGGCCTCGTGGTAGGTCATGGAGGGCAGGCACACGGCCTCGGGCACCTGCACACACAGAGAGAGGGGTGGGGCGGGTGGGGGAGGCAAGGAGGTCACACCGGGTACGTGTACGGGAGCCCCGCTGCGGGGGAGGGCTGGTACCGCCGCCACCGCCGCCACCACCGCCACCACCGCTGCCGCTGCCGTCACTGCCGCCGCCAGCTGTGTACCACTCCTCGCCCACCGGCACAGCTGCCACTGGCCGTCGCCGTCGTCATCGCCCAGCTGCCGCCAGCTGCCACCACACCGGCACCGCCGCTGCCGGCCGCCACCGCAGCAACCACCTCGTGGCGAAGCCGTTCCAGCGCCCCTCCCGCATGCTTTCCCCGTCACCGCCCGCCGCGCCAACCTGCCGAAGTCCTACTCGCCTTTCCAGGGCCCACACGCCCCACCCTGCATGCCCACACACCCAGTACCTGCCGTTTCATGGCTCCATCCCGGTACCCCACCCATGTTCCGGCGCGACGCACCACCCCACCACTCCCCACCCCGCCTCTATCCCTCAATCGCCCCCTATGCCATTGCCCTCCCCACCCCCACCCACCCCCACCCTGCACAAAGCCCCCTCCCCCCTCGCACACACCTTGCGCGGGTCCGCCGAGTACACGCCGTCCACGTCCGTCCAGATGGTGATGTGGCGGCAGCGCAGCAGCGCGCCCATGATGGTGGCGGAGAAGTCCGAGCCGTTGCGCTTCAGGGTGGTGGCGGTGCCCTCGCGGCTGCGCGCGATGAAGCCGGTGGCCACAATCAGCTGCAGGGGGGCGGCGGGGTGGTGGGTGGCGAGTTGTGGGGTCTTGGGTGGGTGGCAAGGGAGGAGCAACTGCGGCGGAGTGCCTGTGCCCGGGCCTTGGCCACTGCATGCCACTCCCCTGCCCAGGGCCCCATACCTCCTATCAACGGAGCTCTGGTGCGGTGCTCACGCCGTTCTCCTCCACTCCTCCACTCCTCCGCCCCCCTCACCCCGCTCATCCTCCCCCCCGCCCGCCCGCACCTTCTTGTTCCCCTTGGCCTTGAACCAGGCGTCCATGCGGCCGTTGCTGACCGCCTCGTCCAGGTCCACACTGGCGCCGTCGCTGGTGGGCGTCACCACCAGCACGTCGCGCGTGTCCATGAACTCCACGTCCGCACCCAGCTGCCCGGGGGAGCGCAGGGAGGCAGAGGTAGCAGGGCAGACACATGCACACACGCAGTGAGGAAGACGGTGTGTGCGGGAGGTGGCAGCGGTGTATGCGGGAGGTGTGTGCGGGAGGTGGCAGCGTGTGCTGACCAGCACGGGGCGCTAGCGGCCATACCCTCTGACCACACACCCTGGCTTATGTGCAGCTGCCAGACCTTCTGGCGTTCCCGCCCCACCCCCTCACCCCTACTTGGCTACTGCCACTGCCGCAGCCACTGTCCACCCTCCAGCTCATCTGCCCACCCGCGGCGGACACAGCCCTGCATCACACATGTCGCAGCCCGCAGCACCCGCCTTGTCGGCGGCTCATACCGTCCGGCCCATACCCTCCGGCCAACCTGTTGCTGCCCCTCACTTCCTTCCTCATCTCCCTCTCCCCTGCCGCCCTGCCGCACACGCACACGCACACGCTGCCTCGCACTCCGCGCACCTGCTTGCAGCACAGCGCGAACAGCCGGCCGCTCCACAGCTCGCCGTGGCCCACCACGAAGTCGCTGAAGGCGTCCGTGGACATGCCGGCTGCGGGCGGGCGGGAGAGAGGGGGAGTGAGGCCGTGAGGGGTGAGGCCGTGAGGGGCGAGGCCGAGGGAGGCGGGTGAAGGGCGGCCGCCCAGGCCCGGAGGGAGGGGGGCACGAGGTCGAGCACTGCTTCAGCCGGCGCGTAGAGCCCCACGGAGCCGTAGGGCCTGAGCAGCACCGTACGGCCCGGCACTGGTGCCAGGTCGGCACAGCCGCAGCAGCTAGGCTGCACACCACCCCAGCACGGCACTACCCTGTACGCACGCTTCCTTATGCCATGCATTCACCCCACCCTCATGCGCCCCGGCAGCCTTCCCGTCCCCGCAGCAACCCCCACCCACCCACCCACCCCCCGCCGCATTGACGAGCTCTCACCAATGCTCATGGCCTGAAGCATGGCCTTCAGGTTCGTGATATCGTCCATGAGGCTGGACACGAACTGGGTCAGCTCGGGCGACTGGCCCAGCAGCAGCTTCGCTGTGTCCACGTGCTTCTCCTGCAGTGCCGCCAGATCAACCAGGAAGGCCGCGTCCTGCCGCGACGCCTTCTTGATCATGTTGAGGATGAGGTCCGTGACCTTAATTGGGCTGGTCGGGTGGTTCCCCATGGCACTGACGACGACGCAGGTGGAGGAATCCGGGCCCACAGTCGATGCCATCAGCTCGGCAGTCGCGCGAATCCTGTCGGCGCTGGCCATGCAAGTGCCGCCGAATTTGTGCACCTGCCAGTGCGCCCCCCTCACGCCGGTGGGCTTCTCCGCAGCAGCTCCAGACACGGTGCTTGCTGCAGCTGCAACGCGCAGCAGCTTGCGGACGACGGAAGTCTGGCGAATCGCATTCGCCGGAGCACCAGAGACGTGCGGGGCAAGCTTTCCGACACGCCCAACCACGCGCTGTTGGCTTCGGCTCACATGTGGACCAATGCAAGCACGCCTCTCCTCCAGTCCGGCCCGGTGGGCGAGCTTCTGCGACGCGAGCATCCCGGAGGCGCCTCTGTTGACTGTCGCTAATGTGGAGACTCCCACAAATGCTATAAGAGCGTAATTCTAGTCAACGGCACGGTGCGATCAACCCAGGGTGTAGGCACAAGAAATGCACTTCGCTATGGGCGGCTGCGGCCCCTCGTCTCGCCACCCAACAATAAAACCAATCACAATAGCCCGATTATTGTCAGTATGACCAGGCTTCATTGCGAGACCGCTGGACGGCGGGGGTGCACTCTGAGCATGGGCACGGCCGTCGCAGGCACACGCGAACGGGCAATTGTTGCCCAACTACCAGCACAATGAATATTGCTGCTGTGTGCTGTTGTAAGCGTGGCAAGCGGGTTAATAGGTGGGGGTAGCGGACAGGGGAGAAGCAACAGGGGGCGTGGGTGAAAGGCAAGACCAGTGCACTGCTGCTGACAACTGGTGCCGCATGTGAGTTACACACGCGCCCAGGGGCAATGTACTGGCTTTGCAACTTGCTTACGAGCCACCTTTGCGGCCCGCTAGCGCAGCAGTAACGGCACTGCCGCATGTCTCGTGCCGCATATGTGGCGACGCTACGGGACTGAGAGCTCCTGCGCACACCCCACCACTCGCGCTTTTGTCCTGGCGGTGGCCCCTGACGACCACAGCGCCCTGAGCCCCCTGGGGGCACCGCCGCCACCAGGGACACTCTCATAGCGACGAGCTGCGCCCTGACACTGCGACAGCAGTCGACCATGACCGCACTTCCGCCGCCAGCGCCCTCGCCAAGGACGGCAAGCACGTGCTCGGTGCCGTGTCGCGGCAAGACCCCATCTTCGGGGGCCGGTATTGCAGCCATACTTAACGCCGTCAAGTAAGCACTGGACTGCGCTGGGGCATCCGGCCCCCGCCCTGCTGTGCCTACGAGCCCATTAAGCACGCCCCCCACTGCCGCTGGGTGTGCGGTGCGCCAGGGTGTGCCACCGCCTCCACGGCCATGTGGGTCGACCGGGGACCGCGGGGTTACCCCCCCTGCGCGGGATACCTCCACCGCCTCCGCCACTCCTTGCGCAGTCACGCGCGCCCCTGCAGGTCACAGGCTCCTAGCCACCTGCCCCAGTCGCCGGTGAGTGGCGGAGACGTGGAAACGTGCAGCAAAGGGACTTGGCTTTGCCGTTTCGGTGGATGGGCGATGGGCATGGGGAAGGTGCGCGGCAGCGGCAGCGAGATTGCATGTAACTAGTCTTTCAGTTAAAGCGTCGAATGCGGGCACATGCTGCATTTACGCACACCGGGCAAGAGCTGGACAACTCCGGTAGCCGGTTTGTGGGACGTGCAGGGCTGCAAAGGCTGCAGCACGGTATGTTGAAAAGCCGCTGCCCCAAACCGAAGTGAGCAGACATCGGCGCCACCGATGCCCAGCATGGGAAATGATGAGCGTAAGAAGTGGGGCGCGGGGTGTTGGGAAACTGGGGAGGGATGGCAGCCAGGCTGGAGACCCGGACTCCGGAGTCAGGACGTGCAGCACGATTTCGACAGGCAGGCAGCCGGGCCGAGGGTAGCTGGCGGACGCTGTGCACACCGCTCGAAGGCTGCGGGAGGGGGCCTCAGGACAGAGAACACAGGACGCCGCAAGAGCGGCATGTGCATGGCGACTAATGCACATGTGGCTACACGGAAGGGTAAGCGTCGGGCTGCATGGCCCTCACAGGTTTGCGGGTTGGTCCCAGCTTGGCGACACGGGTGATGCACCACGTAACGCACCCTGAGCTGCACGCCCGCACACGGCGTGACGGCGTGCCTCTAGCGGTGGCCGTCCCCGCGGCCTCGTTCGTGGGCGGCGATGTGCTCAACATTAACATCGTGCCCCGCCAGACCACCTGCTGTCAGCCAGGTCGACATGGGCCCTGGGCCCCTGGCCAGCGGCGGCACACACCTGCCGCTGGCGGCTGCCGGGGGCCCGGGGCCCCTGCCCACCTGCCCCCTTGCGCAGGCATCCCGGCGCCTTCCTGCGAACGAAGTGGCGGAACGCATGGACAAAACAGCGCCGCAGCCCGATGCGGTTATTTCAATCGCAGTGCGAGACCCAAAGGGGATGTAGTTGGCATGCGCAACCGGCAAGGTTCCTCCCAATCACCAATAATCAAGTGCTGTTACTGGTAGCGACTAGTCGCATGGCAAGCGGGGGAGCTATTGAACAGAAGCAGTGGCCGGCTTGGAGGTCAACAGCGGACAGGGGCAAGGGGAAGGCGTGTCGCCGTACACCACGCGGTGTCGCGTTGTGGTAGTTGTGTTCATACCGGCCTGTCCCCTTACTGTCCCCATACAGTTAGCATCAGCCGTCGTTGTGCAGTGCAGTTAGTGCAGTGCATAAGCCCGCCTCACGATTCCGGGCTGCAGAGTCACGCTTGCCTTTGCGAAAGCCATTGCATCGCCAATTGTGATTTTTGGATAACGCCATAACCATGCAGTCTATCCGCGGGCTAAACGCAAGGAACGTGCGCGCCGGGAGTCGCAGCCGGCCGAGCAACCTCTCAGTGTGTGCTGCTCAAAATGGGAAGGTGAGTTTGCAGTGTCGCGCACATGTTACATGGCTGCAACGTGTAACTTGACGACAGCACCTCTCGGCGGCCACTCTGAATCGGCGACTGCAAGCACGCCATTGCAACACGCCCTGCGTCGGAAACGTGAATTCTTTTAGCTGTCGCAGCAACCATTAGCAGCTGCGCGTGTCTCACTTTCTTTACAATGCATCTGGGCTTGCAAACAAAGGACTAGGTTTGTCTCGACCGCGTTGAGCACGCTGCTCTGCCGCAACAGCTTAGGTCGCCCTCCCCAGCGGCACCCATACGCACCCAATCCGGTCTGCCGCCACCCCCGGCAGGTGAATGTGCTGGTGGTGGGCTCGGGCGGCCGCGAGCACTCGCTTGCGTGGAAGCTGTCGCAGTCGCCGCTTTGCAACCACCTGTTTTGCGCGCCCGGCAACCCCGGCACCGAGACGGAGCCTAAGGTCACCAACGTCGCCGTCAACGTGACCAAGCATAAAGACGTAGGTGCGCACCACCCGCAGTGGTGGTCGTCTTGGGGCGAGGAATGAAGCCTCATGGAGCTCTTTCACACGGCACCGACACCCCCTCACGCGCCCGCCTTCCTGCCCTCCCCCTCCCCCCTCCTCCTGAGCAGGTGGTCCAGTTTTGCAAGGAGAAGGACGTGGGGCTGGTGGTGGTGGGGCCCGAGGTGCCGCTGGTGGCGGGCCTGGCAGACGACTTGCAGGTAGGGGTGGGGGTGGGGGTGTGTGTGGGAGAAAGGGGGGATGAGCAGTAAACACCCGTGGTGTGTGTCTGTGTGTGTTGGTGTCTGTGTGTGTGCGGGAGTGGGCGGTATCAATGGTATGGGAGTTTTGGGGGCGGGGCCGGCGCGGGTGGGGTAGGGGGATGCGCGGGGTTAGGGACGGGGCGGCCGGGACTACGCCTCGTCCAAGGCGCCTGTGTTGCGGCTCGCATGAGTGCACAGCTGGCTTGGTGACTCGTGTTGGTGACTGCTGTGACTGCAAAACTCGCCATGCGCTGCATGCCTGACTGCAAGTCTGAAACACACCCCCACGGTCTCCTGTCCGTTTCCCCCACTTCACCCCACCCCGGCAGGCGGCGGGTGTGCCCACCTGGGGCCCCAGCGCCCGCGCCGCCGCGCTGGAGGGCAGCAAGGCCTTCATGAAGGACGTGTGCCGCAAGTACGACATCCCCACCGCCGCCTACGAGAAGTTCACGGACCCCGCCCGCGCCAAGGCCTTCATCAAACAGCTGGGGGCGCCCATCGTGGTCAAGGCCAGCGGACTGGCGGCGGGTGGGTGGTGCTGGGTGGCTGGGGGATGGGGGTGCCTAGGGGTGGGTGGTGGTGGCGGGTGGGTGGTGGTGGCTGGGGGATGGGGGCTGTGGAGGCTGGCTGGCGGGGGATGGGGGAGCCGCCAGGACTGTGAGGTGGGTGGGTACCGGACCCCAGCAGGCAGGGCTCGGGGCAGGATCAGGGGCACCACCGCCACCTCGCTTGGCAGGGCCGCTTCCTGAAGCCCCGGGCCCCAGCCCGCATGACACAGGACGGGCCGGCGCACTGCCGACTCTCATCACACACCCCTCGCTTGTCCCCACTGATGAGTGCCCCCATTCCCCGCTCCCACCGTTTTCCACTACCCCAGGCAAGGGTGTGGTTGTGGCTCGCACGGTGGAGGAGGCCTACCAGGCGGTGGACGACATGCTGGTCAGGAAGGTGTTTGGAGGAGCGGGTGAGACAGGAGGGGGGAAGGGGGGCGACGGACGGGGAGGGGGGCGGGGCGGGGTGGGTTGGTACCTTACGAGCCCACCGATTGGGATGCCGCCGAACGGTACCCTGTGTGTGTGTTAGGCCCCACGTCAGCCGCCGTCCAGCTCACACACCAGCTACACGCACATCGCAACCCCGTACAACCACCGTTCCCACTCCTCCCCAACCCGCACCCCCTGCTGTCAACTTCGCTACATTTCTCAATACCATTCGCTGCAACTCCTCCACCCCACCCCTGCTTTGCCCCCCCCCAAAAGGCGACGAGCTGGTGATTGAGGAGTTCCTGGACGGCGAGGAGGTTTCCTTCTTCGCGCTGGTGGACGGCGAGGCCGCAGTGCCGCTGGTGGGTGCGGGGTTGCGGGGGAGGAGGGCATGCGGGGGGAGGGGGGCGGTAGGCGGAGGCAGGGAACGGAGGAAGGGGTAGCTGCAGGCGTGACTAGGTGAGGGCCGGGCTATGACGTGTGACACAAAGGCTCCATCCCGAAGTCCACATGGAGGAGAGGAGACAGACAGGGTGAGGGCAGCGGCCGTAGGGCAGTGGCCGCACAGGTCCTGGCTTCCTCCCAGCCCCTCACTTCCAGTCTTCCGCATGTGGGCTCCCCGCTTCACCACCGCCTTCGTTTCACCTTCAGTACGCCGCCTGGGCCCCTCCCCCTGCACCCGCTGCTGCCCCCCACAGGTGTCGGCCCAGGACCATAAGGCGGTGGGCGACGGCGACACCGGCCCCAACACGGGCGGCATGGGCGCCTACTCGCCCGCACCCGCCATGAACGACACCATCCACAAGCAGGTAGGGTATTGGGGCGCGGAGGGTGGCAGAGGCGGGAGGGGAGGCAAGGCCGCGGAAGGTGGAGGGCAAGGCCACGGAAGGTGGAGGGCACACCTGCCACATGGCAATCGATACCGCTCGCGGTCCTGAGCAGTCAGCATTGTGCTGCACCGACACGCCCGCACGCCACCACTACCGCCACCACCACTAGCACCACCCCTGACCAGCCAGCACACCGCACACCGCACTTGCACAGGTGATGGATGAGATCATCTACCGCACGGCTCGCGGCATGGCGGCGGAGGGCGCGCCCTTCCGCGGCACCCTGTTCGCCGGACTCATGATCAAGGATGGCAAGGTGGGGCGAGTAGTGGGCGGCGGAGGACAAGGAGGCGGCAGAGCGGGGCGGGGCAGGGCGGGAGGGCGGTAGAGCGGGCAGAGGGGCCGGGCGCGGGGGTGGGGCTGCGGGCGGGTGCATGTATGGGGTGGGAGCCGACCATCTTGACCTTTTACTTCCCTCCACTCCAGCCTCTACCCTTCTTACCACTTGGTGCTCCACTCCGCCTACTAGACTTTGCAACGCCACCTCAGCTCTCTCCGCCACGCCCACCCTCCACCACCCCCCAGGCCAAGCTGCTGGAGCACAACGTGCGCTTCGGCGACCCCGAGTGCCAGGGCCTCATGGCGCTCTGCGCCTCCGACCTCACGGACGCCATGCTGGCCGCCACCCGCGGCCGCCTGGGCGACGTGCGTCTGGACTGGCGGCCCGAGGCGGCGCTGACGGTGGTGCTGGCGGCGCGCGGCTACCCGGGCGAGTACCCCAAGGGCTCCGTCATCCGCGGCCTGGAGGGCGTCACGGGGGCCAAGGTGTTCCACGCCGGCACCGCGCGCAACGCCGCCGGCGAGGTGGTGTCGGCGGGCGGCCGCGTGCTCAACGTGACGGCGCTGGGGGCGGACGTGGCGGAGGCGCAGGCCAAGGCCTACGCGGTGAGCCGGCGGGGCAGGCGTGGGGCTGGGGCTTCGCGGAGGGGTGGAGGGGCGGGGGGAGGCGGAGGGGAAGGCGGGCGGAGTGGCTGGGAGGGAAGTAGAACCTGTGGGTCGGAGGGGCAGAAGGGTGGGGAACGGGGGGGGGGGCCAAAGGGGAGGCGGGCGAACGCGGGGAAGAGGGGTAGGGACGATGGGTTACGGCTCAGCCAGGCGATGCACACACCCTCGCCTGGGCTCCCGGGTTCTTGAGCAAGTCCCGTCACCGCATATACGCACAAATCGATCACCGCCCCCACCTGCCACCACCCCGCCACAGGCCGTGAAACAGATCCAGTGGGCGGACGCCTACTACCGCTCCGACATCGGCTGGCGCGCCGTGGAGCGGCTGCGGGCCGGGAAGCACTGAGCGGCGGCGTGGTGTTGGTTGGGGGAGGGGGAGGAGCAGCGCGGGGTGTGTGCGGCTGTGTGGGTGCATGGGTGCGGCTGTGTGCGTGCGGATGCGGGGCTGCGAGCGACGGGGGTTGGGATGTGGGATAAGGCAAGCTATCCATATAGGGCCTCATAAAATGGGGCTTCAGCAACATCAAGCAGGGCTGTACATGGAAACAGAGTGTGCTGCCGTTTGCCTGGCGTAGGCGGGTGTAGAGGGCTGCGTCGCTGATCCTGGCTTCCGGTTTGGGGCGGGCAGGCCTCACTGCCTCAGTACGGTAGTCAGCGGTACGGCTGCCAGTCAACATGGGCTGCCGGGGGTGCAGTGGCGAGGCCCTAGCGGCAGGCGAGGCTGGTGGGTGGGTGAGTATGAGCTATGCATTGAGGCTCGCCCGGGTTGTGAGCACGAGGGGGAGAAATGTGGACTGCGGCGTCGGGTCATGAACAGCATAGCTGGACACGGAATACTGGCGCGAACGTGATTGATGTCATGCTCTCCTGACGCATTCATAGGCGCCGCGGCTGCTTTCGTGCAAACAGTTTGAAGCACGTCACACAATCGTACCCGGGGCGTACAGTGTATCCATGCTGTAGCTACTCAGTTGACACGCCTCACTCGGACAGCGTCCGGCAATCAAAACCAGGGGGTAGGACCGCCGCAAGTTTACCCCATGGAATTGATCGAGCTCAGCGCAAGCGTGAATCTGCTTTCAAAATGCCATCACTTCGTATCTTGTAGATGCCCACATGCTACCCTGACCGGCATCTACACTTTAGCCCCCAAGCCCCCCAAAACGTCTACGCTTCCCCAATTTTGCGCCAAAACCGGCCAAAAACGTCTGCGTAGATGCGCGGCACCCAAACCCAAAAATTTTTCTCCGCCTTCGGCGGATTTTGGGCACATTTCTACAGTGTAGATGGAAGATACGAGCACTGCATCACTTCTCATCAATGCCACATGACCCGAAGCAATTCCGAGTGCCCTGGGAAGTCGACAGGTCAGCGTGTCCTGGGCTGTCGGGCAGCTGTTCGCAGGTGGTGGGTGTTCGCAGCTGGTGCGTGGACCCACCCCTGCAGCCGGCCTCACTGGCCCCCTGTGCGCGAACCAACCCAGCCAAGGACAAGGCTATAGTGATAAGTGTCGGGATGTTATGAACGGAGAACGTTGCCGAAAATCGCATGGGAAAAGTGGGCTGAGCCCACGGCACGTCTCTAGTCTGAGGACGCAAGCGTCTGATGCCTCATCTCCTGGACATAGCCGGCCAGCCGGGGTGTGTCCAAAAAGGTGTGTCCCGCTGCCAAGCAACAGCACAGCCAGGGAACCCTCTAGCCACAACACTCCTCACTGCTGCGGCCTACCACATGCGCCAGCAAAGACCCGAACTAGACACCGGCCGGCCTCAACCTGCGCGCTGGCGCCGCTTCTTGGGCGGCGCCGCGCTCTCCTCCTCCACGTGGCCTTGCTTGCTCCCTCCGCTACGCGCATGCACGCCGCATCTGCTGGGCCCAGGGCCGCTGCCGCCAGGCCCTATGCCGCTGCGGCTCCTGCTGCTGCCGCCGCTGCTGCTGCTGGTGGGTCCACGCCCTCCACCACCACCATCGCCGACGTAGCACTCACCGTTTGCGCCAGTATGGTACTTTTTGTCGACCCACGCAGGCAGGCAGGCAGGCAGGCAGGCAGGCAGGCAGGCAGGCAGGCAGGCAGGCAGGCAGGCAGGCAGGCAGGCAGGCAGGCAGGCAGGCAGGCAGGCAGGCACGGACAGGGGCGATCCTAGTGGGCTTCACCCCCCGGATCGCTTCGCTCAGGGGGCTCAGCCCACAACAGGTGTCAGGTTTGTGGTTTCGGGTCGGGTCGGGTTTTCCTGCTCCCCTGGCGATCGTATGCTTGCACGAATCGTGACACACTGTATGTGCAGCGGCGCTATGTACATTAGGGGGTAGGGGCGAGGACTTGGCGGGG
This sequence comes from Chlamydomonas reinhardtii, assembly GCF_000002595.2. NCBI lineage: Eukaryota > Viridiplantae > Chlorophyta > Chlorophyceae > Chlamydomonadales > Chlamydomonadaceae > Chlamydomonas > Chlamydomonas reinhardtii. Next base: position 189,422 of record NW_025061531.1, read on the forward strand.
GATGGGGTAGGGGCGAGGACTTGGCGGGGGATGAGCGTCCACTGTATGCGCGGCCACGGTGTCCACTGTTAGGCCAATGGAAGTGTGGCCACGAAACGCCACGGCTAGTTCGGGCGGGAACAAACAAGTTACCGTGTCATGCGTCTTCTACCATTCGCCTTCTACCATTCGTAGTACAGTAAACGTGGCCCTTCCTCTCTTCCTTGAATCGCGGATGACCTCCTTTCCTTGTCCTGCTTCAACGCTACGTAGGGCATTGCCGTCCTCCATCTAGAATAGCCTTGCAACACCGATGAACTACCGATGTCGCAAGACTAGGTTGCCAACGCCTGCTGCTGGGCGGCCTTCACCCGACCCCACACGCTAGCCCTCCCGGACCACTGAAAACGCATCACGGCCAACCACAACGCAATTCCTCCGGCTTACCACCTCCCAAGTTCTTACAATGGCATCTGCAAATAAGATCTGCACAAACTAAATGTCATGCCGTTGACGCACTGTCAATCACAGTGCGCCCTATACACAACCGCACATCGTGACCGCACATCCATCCAAACGTTTCTGCACCATTGTGAAGATGGGCCCTATCCAGTATGCAGCCCGCCCAGCCGTCACAATCCTGCACTGTCACTCTGAGCTGCTGGCAGTTTTGCTTGGAATCTCAGGAAATTCATGTCACTACGATAGATAACATAAAATAACCCCCCGCTAGCTTGCCATCCACGGCAGCCACGCAGCCTGTGCGCGTCGTGTTTTACCAAAGCCAAATACCACACACGGTCAAGCCGTTTATCATTATCAAACCGCAGTGTGCATGGCAAACTTCCCTTCGTTGGCGCCGGCTTACTGCTGCATCCCCTTCTGCCCCTTCTCGCGCTCATCCGCAACCGCCGCCTGCTTCTCCTTGTCAATCACCGGCTGCTGCTGTTTCCCCGGCACCTGTTTGCTCTCCTGCTTGTTGGCCGTTTCCTTAGTCGGGGCTTGGCCGTCGCGCTGCTGCTCAACCACCGCCGACTGCTTCTCCTGCGCCGCTGTGCCCTGTGGCAGCTTGCGCGCCTGCTGCTTCAGCGCCGCATCGGACTCGCCAGCTAATCCAGCCGCCGCCGCTGCCTGGCCCGCGGCCAGAAGCTGCTCCGAAGGCAGCGGCTGCTTCCGCTTGGCTCCCGCAGCTTGGCCTCCGCCCTGCTGCATCTTTCGCTTCTGACCCGGCTGCTGCTGCTGGGCTGCCGCCGGCATCTCCGCTGCGGTGGAGTCTGCTATGCCTACTTCCGCAGGGGGCGGCGCCAGGAGCGCCTTCAACAGCCGCTCCAGCTTGCTGCTGTCCTCGAAGCGCGGCAGCTTCACGGGGGCGGTGCCACCCACGAGTAGGCGCGCCCGCTCGGCCAGCTGCTGCCGCAGCTGCTCCCGCCCCTTCGCGCTATTCAGCAGGGAAGGGGCGAAGCTGAACGTGTCGCGCACAAAACGCACTAGACCAGCAGCGGTGCGCCCTTTCGGGTCCACCAGCACGTGCTCGTAGAGCTCAGCGTTCTTGAACGCGTCGGACCTGGTCTTGGTCCAGCGCGCGTGCACGGCGCCAACATCGCTTGGCTGTCTCGCGCCCGGCATGACGCGGCCAGCGGTGAGGAATAGGGTCACTTGCTGCTCCTCCTCGGCGGCCTGGTCGTCCGTTTCGTCAGCCTCAGTGCCGGCGCCCAAGGCGGACACTTCAGCGGCGCTCGAGGCGGCGGACACTTCATCAGCCGTGAACCACTTTTTGAGCAAGCGGTCGATGAGGAAGTCTGCGCGTTTTTTGATGGCACTGGCGTCCCACCGATCGTAATTGCTCAGGTTGCGGGTCGTCTCGTACTTCTCGTACTTGACGAACATCTCCTTCTTGATTTCCCACACCTGAAACGCATTACGTACTTCTCGTAACTGACGAGTCAAAACTTTGCGAAAACGTAGAAGAAACGGGGTAATGTTTATGGACGGCGTGTCAAACCCTGAGGAGACGTTCGGGCGCCCCGACACCCCCAACCCCGGCACGCTGTGGGCCTGCCAGCCGTACAACAACTCAATTGGGGCGACAGTGGTGGGAATGGTGAGTTGGAATCGTATCCATGCACGGCCTTACACAGTGGCGGCGTATCCATGGCATTTAGCGGTTGGCCCGGACTACAGGGGCCTACCTTGTTGGAGGCGCTACGGTTGTCCATGCTTGACATGAGCGCGAGGTTGCCCAGTCGGTGCAGGCCGTAGTCCTTGGGGAAGTTGCGCCCATCGGTGACGGAAAAGGGTGGCGGCGCGTCGTCTGTGCCGACATACCTGGGGAAGAGGGCGCAAATTACATATGAACGTGAGGGCCCATGTATGCGTTTCTTCCTCGCAGCTGTGTCAGGGGGGCCCCTGAGCTGTGCGCGTGTTCCCTTGACCTTTGAGACCCTCGCCAGACGTACTGAACCAAACAATCAAAGGCCCTCACCAGCCGCTGTCCGGCCTCTGTGGCAGGATGTGCTCGATGTGCAGGTCGGCCGCCGCAAACATCTTGACAGCCCCGAAGTTTTCCGCCATCAGCAGCAGTGCGCGCGGCAGCTGGCATGCGCGCTCGCCCTTGTACACGTCACGGTCTCGCAGCAGCCTGCAATGACAAAGTGTGGCATTCATGTAATGAATGAGGAGCGTGCTTAGATAACTACGCCTTTGTGCCTTTCAGCACCCAGCAACAGCAGGGCATTTCTGGGTTACTGGGCTGGCGGGATATTCTGGGTGATGATTATGATTAGGCCCTAGTATCAGCCAAGCAAGAGCGGGTGCTAGCTAGGGCTTGTATTCGAGGAGCGGCAAGAAGCGCGCGGGCCCCAATGTAGGCCCTCGGGTGAGAAAGATTGGGCGATTCCGGGCGTGCATTCTCGCCGCGTTGGGCTGCATACGGTCCCCGAATCTCGCCAACTACCCCTTCCCGGGGGGATATGGGGGGGCGGAGCCCCCCCCCCCAACGTTTAAAACTAGGCATTTTTGGGCCCCCGGATGCCGTGGGCGAGAACGTGGTTAGGGCCCTCCTTGAAGATGCAAGCTCTGGTGCCAGCCCCTTGCATGATTGGTGATGGCGCGCAAGCGATAACCCCACACCCCCTTGCTTGTCATGCTTGCCAACTAACAATCAACACGGTGTACGCCGGCGCACATGCGCGTGCAGCTAATATACTCACACTGCCTGTTACACACGGGTTTTGTTGTATGGGCTTTGCCGGAGATAGACACGTGCACACACACTAACTACACGCGCTGAACTCCACACGTACTTGCTCAACTTGGCGGCCGCTTGCTTCCTGCTAGTTGGCAGGCCTTTCACGCCCTCGCCTTCTCCGCGCCATATGGCTGTCTGTGCGGCCGTTAGCCGCTCCAGCAACTCCTTCTTGCCGAGAATGTTGTTGACGGCCCTCGCAAATTGGCGCTGTGACTCGCCACCCGTACCATGTAGCAGAGCTTGCAGAATGTTGCCATAAACGGTGCACCGCTTCCGGTGGTCGAACTGCAGCTTGGAGCCGCCCTGCCCTCCTGCTGACGTGGCCATGCACATGTACACGGCCAACGCCTGTGTGTAGATAAATATTGCACACAGGAAGTTACAAAAGCCAACATATAAAGACACGCTAAGTAACCACATTAACGCACGCTGCCCACCCTTCTTCCATGGTTGATGGTGGGATAGCTAGGCTGAGGGGGGCCCGCGGACCCACCTGGAGCCCTTGCACAAACTTCAGCAGCTCCGTCAGGGCATCCTTGATGGTCACGCCCAGCGCATTCGCCTGCGCCTCCGAGTCCTTTCTGATCAGTTTGGACACCTGTTCCACACAACCGAAAGGAACAGCCGATGTGATACGGTAATAGTGAACACGACGGCTATCGCTACCGTTACCTATAGATAGTGAACCGCTACCGCTACAATGCGATAATGTGGCAGCTACCGCTACAATGCTACAATGCGACACCGTCTCCCGGCCCGAGCCCAAAAGCCACTCATGGGTTGAGGCAGCGGTGGAAGGCATATACAATATGCTTTTGTTCAGTCTGTGGAGGTGGTCGGCCCACTCTTCTATAGACACGAGCTGCAAGTCGACCAGTCCGAATGCATATCATACGGATATATACTACCCACATACATCATGTCGATCGCATTGCCTTGACCCTTACCATGTTCACCGCCTGCAGCACAGGTGTGCGCCACTCTCCGTGCGGGATGTAGTGAAGCTCAGAAAGGGCCGCCCGCACGGTCTCCAGCAGCTTGGCAGTGCCTGTCTGCAGGGGCCGCTGCTGCGGCTTGTCATCGCTGCTGTTACCACCCTGCTTTCCCTGCTTGCCCTGCTTGCCGCCGCCAAGAAACGTAAGGAAGTGATTGTATGGCTGCAAGATGGCCATCAGTGCGTGCGTGTATGGCTTGAGCTGCCAGGAGACGAATTTGGATGGGGCCTGATGAATGCCCCGCTCCTGCTCGACCTCCGCCGCCGCCACCTCCCCCTCCTCTTCCTCCTCCCCCTTGCCCTCCTCCTCATTGTCATCCCCCTCCGAGTAGTCGGCCTCCTCCGCAAAGTCTGCATAGTCTCCTTCAATGTCGAAGATGTCCGTGAAGTACTGGACCTGTGTAACCCAATGCATGTCATCGTAAGCGTGCATTGTAAGCAAATTTGCGGTTTCCTTGCTGTGCGTGGTCGCCAGGACTTGTTTATGATACACAATGCTTCCCAAGCCAGTGTGCTTTGTGGCTAGTAGTTGTGTGCCGTACACTATGTACCGTACTCTGCTGTCAGCAATATTGTCCTCAATACCACTACTTGGTGGAGACCTGGGAACGCCAGCACGGGGTGATGGGTGCCAGACGGTTTGACACTGAGAGGGGGCGGCAAAAACGTGTGTGTACTTCTGCAGATGCCGCAAGCTGACCCACATATTTCCATACATGGACCTTGAATCCTGATATTTGTGTCGGCGAGGATTGACCGAACGAAAGTCCGGAAGCATGTTTTCGAGAGCTTTATTTACTTGCCTAACATGAGCACGGGACGGCAACTATGGGACGGCAACTACGGGATATGTGCATATTAACAAGGGGTGTCAGCTTTGTACAGCTGGAAAATGGGCTGAGCCCCCGTACGCTTGGGAGCTAATAGGCGTGTAACGCCCCGTCAGAGCCTCCATGCCGCTACGACGCGCAGGCGCATCGGCTAGGGACACTCGGGTTGGGGCCGTGCGGGATTTCCCGCGCCACATGCGTGCCTTGTCACGTTCCCAAACACCCAGGCATTTCTTTCGCCTCCTGCCATACTCAACACCTCCCCGGCGCCCCACGCTCAAAGGGCTAGGCGCGGGGCGGGGGCGACCTCGGGGCTTCTCGGCATTCTGGCGCGTCGGCATGCATGGCAGCGCAAGTCGCTCAAAGACTTTCGATATACGTCCCCGCTTTGCTTGCCGCCAACATAGTTTGCCTTATAGACTGCATATCGGCGGGCACCGGATGCTTTCCTCGCGACCTCGCGAAAGTCAATTTCCATGGACGCGCGAAGGCACTCCGCCCGAATTTTCCCAGCCACCTATTTACATGCAATAGGCATTAACAAATACTAATACGTAGCAGTCGCGGTTTGTGCCAGTATGCTATGTTTTGCCGACGCACGCCGGACAGGGGTGTTCCTGGGGGGCTTCGCCGGGGTTAAGATGTGCCTCCAATTTATATTAGCGCACATGAAGGAACAAATTACGCACAAGCACCTAATTGCGCTGATACGGTTCCCCCGTTGCGGGTGGTCGGTATCGTCAACAGTAAACGGTTTCTACAAGGACAGGAATGGGCCTCTTTCCAGTGCGGACTTTAGCCGTTTAGTGGCGCAGACTTTAGTGGGCTTCTTCCTCTGCGATGCTAAACGCTTGCTAACCTTGTTGTTTTAGGCTAATAGCGACGAAGGCCTGTCAGTTGGCTTGCTGGGTGTTTGCCGCGTGTCACCCCTTGGGAAAGGCAGTCCCCGACCAGGTCGCAAAATTCGACCTTGGCTTTACTCCGCCCCGATTTGTTTCCTGGTATATTTAGTGTTGTTATTGCAATCCCACAAGGCAGCGGTACTGCGGCGGAGCATTCTAAAGGGGGCGCCACTAAATCGACTGGAAAGAGGCCCAATGCACGTCGTGCTCACCACCTTGTAACCACACATACACAACAACAAACAGTAAGGGTTTGCAGGAATTTATGTTACCATTAGTTCGTTGGCTTCTGGGCAGGGCTTGCATCTTCAGGGAGCGGCAAGAAGCGGCGGGCCCCAATGTAGCGAGAAAGATTGGGCGATTCCCAGGCATGCATGGGGAATCTCGCCAACTACCCCTTTCCGACGAACGTGGTTAGGGTCCTTCTCGCCTGCGGCGGCGGCCACCCCTGGAAGATGCAACCATTCTGCATACAACCATTCTGCAGTTCTAGTATCACCTGCCATTCTGCAGTTCTAGTATCACTCGCCAACACACTCGCGTTGCGTGCCATACACACAGCGCGCGGCCCCCTCGCTCCCCTCTGCAACGCCCGCCTGCTGCTTGCTACCTTACGCCTGTCCGATTCCGGTCCTGTATACAAGGCCTTTCTTACAACAGCTCATATCCGCTTCGGCAGGCCGGTTCCTTACTGGTGCCACCAGCAGGTGCCACGCGCATGAGTAGATGCATGCCATCAGGGGATATCAATTTGCACCAACCAGGGGATATCAATTTGCACAAAGCCATCTAGCGCCACCTGGCCATCTAGCGCCACCTGGCCATCTAGCGCCACCTGGCCTATCCTTGATTATCGCCATTTAGCCCAACATCCTTTTGGTCTTCAGTATGCACGCACCGTACGTCCCACCGTACGTCCCAACCAACTTTCCGGATTTTTTTATGGGGCCGTCTAGACTTAGCACAGGGGTGCTAGACGAGCGCAGACCGCGAGAACCCTGTTATAGCCTGTGAGCACATCTACCTATTGTAATAGTGCTCTGGATCTAACAAGAAGAGTCTATACATGGGCATCTTGATTCTCGCAGATTCTCGCCAGGATTTCGCCAGTATCGTAACCAGGTTTCCTTACATCTGTTGCGCATGATATGTCGGCGGCAGGCGTCTCGGGGTGAGGCTGCCGAAATTTTGTACCCTATGGACTGTTTGATCAGGCGACAACAAACAACCCAGGGTAAGAAAGCTGACAGTTTGTGCACACAGCCATGCCTGCTGATTGCCGCGGGACCGTCGCAGTCGCCCCAGTCCCGTAGGGGTGGGGGCATCGGGAAGGTGCCGACTGGGCTTGGAAGGCATGGATGGCGGATGGCGGATGGCGTGAATGTGCACACCGTGGCTATGCTAGCCCCGAAGCCCCATGGTAGATAGTAGACGTGGGGCCATCGTCCGCCTTCCAAATTGCAGTCAGTCCTCCCTGATGCGGCGGGGCTCAGCCCATTTTCCAGCTGTCAATTTCCGGGGACGGCACGGGTGGGGGACGGGCGACACCTTGGCGGACACAGGGGGGGGTAGGAAACAAAGTGCCAGACCCCATGCCCCCAAATCCCGGGGACCTCCTTGAGGGGACCACTGACCCCACCCCCCCTACGGACAAAACCTTGTTGTTAAGGGGTTGACCAAAGTGGTGTCAATCGACTGGACTGGCGGCCCGAGGCGGTGCTGACGGTGGTGCTGGCGGCGCGCGGCTACCCAGGCGAGAACCCCAAGGGCTCCGTCATTTTGAGGCCTAGAGGGCGTCACGTTCCACGCTGGCACCGCGTGCAACGCCGCCGGCGACTTTGTGTCGACGGGCGGCCGCGTGCTCAACGTGGCGGCGCTGGGGACAGAGGCGCAGGCCAAGGCCCAGCGGGCAGGGTGCCGGAGGGAAGGCGGGCGAAGGCGGGCGGAGGGGGCGGACGGCTGGGAAGGTTGATGGGGCCGCCGTGGCTCGGGCACCAGGAGTGGGGCAGCGGTACAGCGGGTACAGTGAGAAGGTGGACTCAGGCAGGCGTCATGCACACATGTGCCTGCATTTGCTGACTAGAGCCCGAGGGCCTGCACTGGGCCTACTACCGCTCCGACATCGGCTGGCGCACCGTGGAGCGGCTGCGGGCCGGGAAGCACTGAGCGGCGGCGTGGTGTTGGTTGGGGGAGGGGGAGGAGCAGCGCGGCGGGTGTGCGGATGCGTGGGTGTATGGGTGCGGCTGTGTGGGTGTGCGGGTGTGCGTTTGCGAGCGACAGGGGTTGGGATGTTGTGTTAGGCGAGCTATCCATACGGGCTTCGTCAAGCAGGCTGTGTGACATATAAAGATTGAGTGATGCTGCCGTGTGCCTTGTGTAGGCGGGTGTAGGGGCAGCGTTGCCAGGTGTGGGGCAGGAAACAACAAGGTGCGGATGCTTGGTGTGTGCAAGGGGGGGCGGGGTTAGGGAAGGAGTTGCCAGACCCCATGCCCCCAAATCCCCCGGGACCCCCCTTGAGGGGACGACCGAACTCCCCACGGACAAAACCTTGTTGTTTAGGGGTTAGTCCCATTCCATGTGATACCAAAATGGTGTCAACCGACTCCTCTTAAAAGCACTATCACTGCGTGTCATCGGCGGTCCTGCTGTTCTGAGACTTCAGCCACACACGGGATCCTATCCATGGAAATCCCCTCGACCCAGCCCCACCCCGTGCTCAACTCTCTGCCACGTGATGAATGGACAATGTGCATTGGCAGCCTTGTTAGAAGTGAATGCATGCGCACCAGCGCTTCAGAGCCCAGCCGCGTCAGTGCGCTTGTGTCGAATGTGGGGACATGTGCCCACATGTCCACACCCGGACGCGCAACTTAGCCCTCCCACGCTTTGTTTGTGCTTAATACGTCATAACGTGCACGTATGAACCTCATACTGCTGCGTTTGGCCCCTAGTTCTGCTTGTGGGGTATTTCCCGAAATCCGCCAGGATGGGCTCCCGAAACCCGGTGGACCCCCAGGGACGACGACCGACCCCCCAACTTTGGCGGCCCAGAACTTCCTCACCAGACAACCCCTTAAAAAACTAAAAGCACAAGCGCAATGCCCTCCTAAAGCTTGTAATTTTGAGCATGGGGTAAGAACCTGAGCTTTCTACCCCCCCGGACACCCCTTACGTACAATTCCGCAGGCCAATCCGTACCGTAGTTGTTTTCACCTGTGCTTGGGTTGGCAGTGATTAGCGAACATACGTATGTTTGGTTTTTCCCGCCCGCCCGCCCCTTGGCTATGTGGTTTGTGGTTGCTTTGTGCTTCGCTTTTCGTTGCTGGTGACGTTCTTGCGTGCTGGCTGGTGGGGGTGGGTTTCTGCGCGGCAGCGGTAGGCAAGGCGGCTGCCGGGCAGACACGCAGCAGCAGCCCAAGCGGGGGCTGCCAGGTGGCCAAGGCGCGCACGGCGCAGCGGCGCCGAGCAGGCCAGTACTCCCCCAATCGTTATTTGCCCGCTCCCGGGCTGGCACGCACGTGTATGCATCGGGCCTAGACAATAGAGGCTGAACGGTGGCCTGGAGAAATGAGCGGCCGTACTTGCCGGCTAATTACGGTAGAATAGCTGGGTAGATGAGTGTGATGGTGAGGCGGGTGTCTGTGTGCCGGCGTCTGTGCCCTGGCATCCAGCAGACGTAAGACGCCAGCCCATCTCAAAGGGAAACATTATGGTAGGTGGGCATGATGCCGAGAATCCCGTTATGCGAGACACGCGGGGCGGGTCGCATTGCACAATGGTTCCAGTCATCCGAGACATCCTTGGGGGGCAGGCGGCCACCAGCTGCAGGGTGCACCCGGCGCCGCCCTAGGTAAGGGTAACTGCATGCAATTAGAAGCAGTCTTACGAATCCCCTTTCACTATCTACCAGTAGATAGGATAGCCCTTTCCTCCGTTGCGATTAGTTTTTGACATATGACAGTTTGTTGAGCGTGCCCACTGCCTCCTACTGGCGCCTCCCACCGGCGGTTCCCCCGTCACTACTGCTAAGGTAGCTGGCCATCAGCAATGCAGTGGCACGTCTGCCCCACGTCGTCTTGAAGCTCCCTGCCCATGTTCCCTTCCCATCTCATGCTTAAGACAGTGCTTACCATGCCACCACTGCAGCGGCTGCCGCCCCTGTGCAAACTCTAACAGATTCCCACCCCGCACAGAATGCACCGCCTGCACCCACGGCCAGGGTTCCCTACCCACTGCCCACCAAAACCCGAGCCACCTCCCCCCCCCTCACACACACGTTCACTATCAGGGGTGCATACTATACAGGAGCCTCTCACCTGGTTCATCGCCTTGTAGTAGTTGAAGGGGTCGTGCACAGTGCGGATGTGCTCCATCAGCTCCGCGAACAGGGTTGGTGTGATAAGCGGCCCAGATTGGCCAGCACCGGACCGCCGCAAGTGGCGGCAAGTGAAGTCTGCACATATGAACAGCAGCAGAGTGTGTAGGCCCCGTGAAGGCAGTACATACAGCATTGGCTGAATAAGTCGCAGGCAACCACGCTCGGTTTGCAGGTTGTGTGCCTTCCCCTTCCTTCTCCTTTGTAACCACTCTCTCAAAGTATTGACAAGCAACTAACGTTAGATAGTAGAGGCTAGACGACTTGTTCAGCCCATCCATGCAACGGTTCTTTGCAGTCCCGACCGACCTAACTAGCTGCCGTCCTGGGACCACTCATACCTACCTTCAGACGCCACAATCGTGTGCCACATGTTGGTGTGCGGCTCCTTGCTCAGGTCGCTCATGGTCTTCTCCAGCAACGTGCAGCATTCGTCCCATGTTCCGAGCACGCCGCCTGCACGTGAGCCGCTCCTGTGATCCCTTTCCTGCACCAGCAGCGCCTTCAAGAGGTCCACTTGTGTCAGAGGCTTGCCGGTGCTGTTGGTGGCCACGAAGGTCTTGAACGCAAGGGTCCGACTGCCCCGGCACTTGGTGGCAGTGACATAGACCCGGCTGTCCAGGAACTGTAGCAGGTTTAACAGCTTGCACCAGTTGGCCTTCAAGTCACCGCTGTCTTTGTTCAGGTACTCGTTGTCGAGCCAGTCGAGCATGATCCTGTTTGAAGAGAAAGTGGACAGCATGTATGGGCGGATACAGCCAATGCAAGGGGCCGGGTAAGGAAGTAGTGGGGGCGACAGGTTGGATGAGGGGGGCGCGCGATGGGGAGGCGCGGCGCATCAATGAAAGCAGCAGAGACCTCCAGCCAGCCAGCAGCCACGCACTACACGGCAATGCGTGTACATACATGCTTGAGCATACTTGGCTGCCTAGCCCAAATCGGCCCAAACCCTGCAGGACGTAATCCAGTTCTGGAGTGCTGCAGGACGTAATCCAGTTCACCCAAGGGTACCGCTGCTGGCTGTCTTTGTTTGGATTGGAGTCATCACCTCTCTGATAGAATCTGAAGCCTGCTCGATACTCGACTTGCAAGCCCCATCAGGCCACCACATCACTCACCGCGCGTTCGTGGCCACCTTGCCAGCTGTGCCCAGGCACTCCTTGAACACGTCCCGTCGCCTGCCGCTGTCCTCATTCTCGTCCACCTCCGCGTCCTCGCAGCCGCCAGGCGTGCACTCCAGGTCCTGACCATCCCAGTCGACCAAGTTCACCAGGGACCTGAGGTTGCGGCGGTCGGCCTTTCGGCCGGTGCCGTTTTTCAGGATACGAACATCGCCGCACACGAACCTGTAACATCGACACAGACTTGTGAATGGACTCGAACAGCGCAAGCAAATAAGCCGCATGAAAGCAAGTAACCGCCGCGGCAGCAAGTAAGGCTTTGTCTTTGTAAGGAGACTCACCGATTGGACATGCGAGTCAGGAGCTCATCGCGAAGGCGTTGCTCTTGCTCGCTGCGCTCAGACGTTGCCAGCTTCTTGCTGACCTCGAGCATGCGGCCGCGCAGCACCACGTACAGGGCCACAAGCGTCGTGAGACGCTGCTGTCCATCGATGACATCATAGCACTTGCTGTCGGCTTCTTGCATAAGCACGATGCTTCCGAGGAGGTAATATTCATCATTGCGGTCAAGGGCCCGCTCAATGTCACTGAGCAGGTCGCCCACAATCCATTTGTCCCAGCTGTATGGTCTCTGCTCCTGGGGCACCTCGAAGACGTGCTTGGCTATGTCCAGAAGGTCTACAAGCGCTATAGTAGTAGCCACGCAAGAGCTGCTGTTAACAGGGCCTGCTGCTGCAGCCATGGCTGCGGTTAACGTATCTATGCGGTCTATGTTTTTACGTTGTGCACGCCGAGGCTCAGAATACCGCTGGGCAAAGTGCTGCGATGAGGCATGGCCTAAACTGGCCCCTGCTGCCCACCACAGCAAACATGATGGCCCGCCCGCCAAGCAAAATAGGTGCTGGCGGCGGGCGGGCGGGCGGGCGGGCGGGCGGCGGGCGGGCGGGCGGGCGGACCACCAGTGGCGGCCTGCTTCCTTGCTGTTTAATTGATCACTGCTTGTTAGACGTGGAATTATGCGCATCAGGAGTAAGGGACAGCCCGACCAAGCAAGCAAGCAAGGGCGCCCCTGGGTGCCCAGCAATCCAGCATCCAGGTCACGAGGAACTTATCATCTCCGGGAAACCGCCCTCCCCCCAGCTGGCTTAGTTTAGGCCTTAGTTTAGGCCTTAGTTGATTTGACTGAATTCAGTCCGGAAGGTTTGCTGCGGACTCCAAAAAATCGAGTAGTTCTGGTTGGTCGGGTGATTGAGCAGGGTCCTAGCACTCGATGTTAGGAGCAGAACCGGAGGTAAATGGAGCTCTTACGAGAGCAAGCCTACTACTAGAGTAGGTCGTCGGCGATGCAGGTGGCACGTCCCTGAGGTCCAGAGCAGATGTCGCTCGTGACTCGCGTCAGCAAGTCCCTCTTGTAACCAATGCAATCTGGCTGCCGACCTTCACCAAACCCTGCATTGTGTCTGCGCAAAAAGCGTGTCTCAGCTGCTACACCGGCATAAGTCGAAGCCAAGCCGAAGCTTCATTGCCAGAGCCCCACAACCGTCCGCGACCCCGCCCGCCCCGCCGCCGACGATGCCCCCAACCCCGCCGCCCACGCCACCGCCACCGCCGCCGCACTCCACCCCGCCAGCCCCGCCTCCGCCGCCCTCCACCCGGCCAGCCCCGCCCCCGCCGCCACCCCCAACCCCGCTGCCCACGCCACCGCCACCGCCGCCGCCCCCCACCCCGCCAGCCCCGCCGCCACCGCCGCCCCCCTCCGTCCCCATCATCTCCGCCGTCGCCGACCCCAACCTCGCCGCACCTGCCACCGCTGCCGCCGCCCCCACAGCCGCCGCCCCCACAGCCGCCGCCCCGACCGCCGCCGCCCCCATCGCCAACCCCGTCGCTGCCGCCGCCTCCAACCCGGTCGCCCCCGCAGGTCCCGGTGATCCAACCAGCCTTGTGCTCGCATGCCTTGCAGCCCTGGGCGACCGGCGCCGCACCCGCGCCACGGCACGCACGCTTCCCAACGCCTCTGCGCACGGCGCCGCCGCCCCGCCCGGCCCGACCGCCGCCGGCCTGGTCACCGCTGCTGCGCCATCGCCTCACGCCCCGCCGCTGCCGGCCGCCGCCGCCACTGCCGCGCCCCCAGCCGGTGGCGCCCCGGCCACTGTGGCCAACGTGGCCCACCACGATGCCCAAAGCCCGCCGCCTCCGACTCCTGCCCACCCACCCCCCATCGCGCAACCGTATTACGCCACCACCACCGTCGAGCAGATGCACGCCTTCCTCACACAGCAAAACACCACCCTGGCCAACGCTGGCATCCACTACCTCCGGTACGATACCACCAAGGACGCCGCTTACTACGCCGTTACCATGAAGATGCACAAGACGCCCCCGGGCCTGCGCTTCCTGGCGTGCTCACATGATTGTCCGGTCACCGCCATCAGTGACGTCGTCACCGCCGGCCTGCGAACCCTCGCCGACGCTTTCCGTACCATGTGGCAGGCCCACACCGGATCAGACCCTTGGTTCTGCCTCCATTCGGGCGCGGTCATGGACTCCATCTACGAGTTCAACGCCCAGCAACTCCCGCGCGCGCACGCCACCGCCCCGCAGGCCTGTACACCAACATCCCACATGACGACTTGGCCGCTACCATGGCGTCCCTGATCACGGCCACGCTCGCCCACGCCCAGTGTGCCGCCATATCAATCACCATCACCCCGCCCAAGACGCCCGATGGCAAACACATGTACGAGGCCTCGCTCCTGACCGCCACGGAAGCGAGTGCCGTGCCGGCATACCGGCGCGAACCCCTCACCGACATCGCCATCCACACGTTCTCGGAAGCCCAGTTCATGGCCCTCTTCCACAATCTGGTTCGCTCCACCTTCATACGGTTCGGCACCTTCGCCCTCGTTCAGCAGACTTGCGGCATCCCCATGGGCATCTCCGCCGCCCCCTTCATTGCCAACCTCTTCCTTGCGTGGTATGACTACCGCTTCATGACGCAGCCCTGCTGGCCCTCAACAACCGCTTCATCAGCCGCCTCCTCAGCGTGGACCAGCGCTACGCCGGCATGCATGGGCTGTACCCGACGTCTTTGCAGGTGGAAGCGCAGTCGCACCCCCACCTGCAAACGCAGATACCCGCCGGCACCACCGCCATGCCCTTCCTGGATATTTTGCTCATTTACGCACCACGCCTGGTGGCGACGCCCGGATCATCACACGCCTGTACGACAAACGGGTGCAGCCCGTGTTTGACGGAGTGCGCCTGTCTCGGTTTATTGGGGCTGATTGAAAATTTTCGTGTTTGAATCCGCCAACCTCATTGCCGCCCTGACGCAGATGGGCTACTCGCGGGCCCGCCTAATACGCGACTGCGCGCGGGTACTGGAGGCCACACCACAGGCCTACTATATCCAACGGCGGCAGCGCCAACAACGTGAGTACGCGGACCTCGTGGGCCTGATCCGCCAGTACCTGGCACGGCGCCGCCACTTCGACAGCACAGCCGTCCCAATCGAGTTGGCGCAGACGCATCACTGGTGACACTTGCAGCTGTTCCTTACGCGTTCACTGGGGGGTTTGTGTGTATTGGTTTTTTTGGTTTTCTGTCTATTGCCGCCGCCCCCGCGGCCGCCGTTCCTGGGCCGCCGCCGCCCCCGCGGCCGCTGTTCCTGGGACGCTGCCGCCCCCGCGGCCGCCGTTCCTGGGCCGCTGCCGCCCCCGCGACGGCCGGCCCCACCGCACGCCGCGCACCCACAGGAGTATTTGTTGCGAGCGTGCGCGGCGGCGGTCATTCCCATCCCCTGGCCACCCCTGGAGATGATGATGGTGCTACCGGCCGATCTGGGGGTGTAGTTCATACGCGTGGCACTTACGCATGCATGCATGCCATTGCATTCCCCACCCGGCCGGCGCTGCTACCCTGTGCAGCCGCCGGTTCTGTTCGACGGGTGTGGGGCGCATTGCGGTCCGCCCCGTCGATTGTCCTGTTCTGTCCTGTTTAGGGGGTTTGTTTTGGGTGCCTTGCTGCGTGCTGCCTGCATCCCGGCATCCGTCTTGCCCGCGTTGCTGTCCCCTGTCGGCGGGCCCCGTGTTCCACACCGCTTTCATGCCCACGTACCAGACTGCAGCCATGCCCACGTACCTCACTGCATTCATGCCCACGGGGCCCATGCCGCATGCAGTACCGCCGGGATGAGCCGTGCAGCCATCGCGCTATCATCACTTTTCCGCGGCCTCCCGTTTCCAGTACTTGCATTGCCACACGCATTCAATCCTCGCCATTTTCATACTTGCCGTCCACTCCGCCTCCATAGTTCCGTTGCAGCCCGCGCCAGCCCCAACCGCACCGACAGCCAGCCGCCCAGCCCGCGGTTACTTGGGTGCTGTGCTGTTTTCCTTGCTGTCTGGCCCGCTGCTTCCTTCCGTTTTCTTACGCTTCCATTCACTCCCTCCCTCACATGTGCTGCTGGACGACGGTGGCGCTGGTGCTTCCAGGTTGGTTTCGGATGCCGCGCGCCCCGCAGCTCCGCTCCGCGCCAGCCCGCCAGCCGTCCGACAGCCTAGCCATCGCAACCTGGTTATATCAGTGATGGGTCGGCGGCGCTCCCCCATTGCCCGTGGCGTTTACCGTCTGGATGAGGTAACATGTCTGCTGTGACTGCATCCTGCTAACCGGCCTTCTATTCGTGCTAGCGACTACAACGTCTCTTAGTGTCGCGCACATTCGCGTTCGCGTTTCGACAGCACTCCGCTAACCGTACGTGCAGCAAACCGTGTCGGCGCACGAAGCGCGGTCTATAGCACCAGACGCAAAACCAGGTACACCGGGCATACAGTCCGTCGACGCCCAATCAAACACAAGCCCTGCAGTACCACAAACCGTACATGCGCCAGCACGCGACACGAAGCAACCGACAACCGTATCACAGCAGGCACCCGACGCCCACACCCCAGAGGCAGGTTTAAGTAAGGCAAGGGAGGCAGGGAGTCCACATCAGCAGGGGGCACATGCAGTCCCCGGCACCCCGCACGAGGAACGGGTGCTGAGACGGCACCATGTCCCACCCTTTCGGGCGAAAACCAAGACTAACAAAAGACTCCATCCAGCCGATCCCAGAAGTCGGAGATAACCGATACACTAATACGCAGCACTTGGGACGACGTAAAAGCCCGACCCGCGCGTACACCAGCCATAATAACCACCTGCTGCCGACCCAGGCCCGCAGCCAGACACACCACATCCCAAACCGGCGGCGCCAGCCCAGCAGGCGGCTGCACCAATCAAAGGTCAGCACGTGTAAAGCACGCATCCCCCAACTCCGGCACGGCACTCATGTCCACGGCCATGTTCTCCCGCAAAGCCCGCGCCACAACGCAGTCCCAGAAACGGTGCCGGCGGTCCCCATCACACATATCCATCGCACAATCCATCGCACACAGTGGCATCCTTATTCCAGATGCACTGCGATGATCATTCTTCGGAAATGCCCAACAAGCATTGGTTGCCACGCTCCACAACGCCTTCTTGTGGTGATGCTCCCAGCCACTTCAGCGCCCACAAGCGGGCCAGAGTGCCGGCAAAGGCTCCAGCGGCCTGAGCCTCTACCCCCTCCGGCACACCAGCACGTCCAGCAGCCCGCAAAATCAGCAAATTTTAGCCCGCAGCATTTAGGATCCAGTTGCATCACCATCCCTGCCTTCACGGAATACTCCACCAGGAGAGTGGGCGGGCCCCCGTCTTGCACCCACCCCAATCCCCGTGCCACCTGCGCCAGGACCCCAGCCATCACCGCCCGTTGCACATCTGCGTCCGGGAGCGGCATGAAAGCGGCACGCCACGAGTCATCGGGGTCTCCCGCGCCGCCGCCTCCCAGCCGGCAGAGAGCAAACCGCCGTCGCAAAGCGGTCGGCAGCCTGCAGGGACTGAGGGCCCACCAGCGGGGCAAAGTTATGGCGCCTCAAAGCTGGTCGAAAATGTCACATCCAGCCTCCGTGCATTGAGCCATCTTACAAGATTAAGCGGTAAACGTTTGCGACGGCACTACATTGGACCCTAGAACACTGCCTGTGCAAGAGTGCGAGCTGGCAGGACCCTACATCCCGCCGAGACCCCACATCCACATGTGCCACATCCTCGCCTGCCTTGGAACGTGTATGGGGGGGGGTTGGTTTGAGTTCGGGGATTCTGAAGTTACTGAGTTTACAGAGGCGGGGTGGGACTGGGTGAGCATGATGGCGCAGGTGGCTAACGTTGCGCAAGGGTGCCACAGCTTCAAACGACACGGACTGTTGGTTCCGGATTCCACGGATGTAACGAACGTCTACTGAGTTTTACGGCTATCTGGGGGCCGTTGGAAACGGAGGTCGTCAGTGGGACTGGTGGGGAACGGTGGGAATCGGTGGGAATCGGTGAGAGTCGGTGAGAGTCGGTGGGGATCGGTGGGAACGGGGGAGCCGAACAGCCTCCTCATGCCCCGCCGACCGAGGAGCAGCACACCCGACTGAGATTTCCAGCAAAAGCAACCAAGTGCTTTGTATGGTTCAGCTCGTTGGCGGCAAGTGCACGACTTGCCATGTCCCCCCCATGCACCAGGGTTTGCTTGTCGAAGCGGAGGGACGACACGAGCCGGCGCGCGGTTTGGGGCTCTGAGAGCATCCAGTCCAGTGGCGGTCTTCCTGAGCAATCAAGCCCCAGGTTGAGTTGCTATGACTGGAAGACGAAGCGGGCTTAGCTAGCCGGCGACCACGCGTGGATTAGCCGGTAAGGTGTGGGGACGTATAAATCGAAGATGCTTAAAATGGATAGGCTAGCACGGCCTGCACTCCCCTTGTAGCTGTTTCGCGTGTGCCGACGCATAGCGCGTTAGCGCTGTCGCTTCTTGAATTGCACGCCTGTCCGAGCGCGCTGTGGGCGCTTTGACTCCAAGAGCAGGGCTACACCCCTAGTATTAGTCAGGGCTGAGGAATGAAGCCTCACACTCTTTGCTTTGGCACCGGTACGACGCCTCACACGCCCGCCCCCTCCCACTCCCTCACCCCCCTCCCCCCCCTCCCTTTCACCGCCACCGCCACCACCGCCACCACTAGCACCACGCCTGACCAGCCAGCACACGCACACCGCACACCGCACTTGCACAGGTGATGGATGAGATCATCTACCGCACGGCTCGCGGCATGGCGGCGGAGGGCGCGCCCTTCCGCGGCACCCTGTTCGCCGGACTCATGATCAAGGACGGCAAGGTGGGGGCGAGTAGTGGGCGGCGGAGGATGAGGAGGCGGCAGAGCAGGGCTGGGCAGGGCGGTAGAGCCGTAGAGCGGGCAGAGGGGCCGGGGGTGGGGCTGCAGGCGGGTGCATGTATGGGGTGGGACTGTGGGAGCCGACCATCTGGACCTTTTACTACCCTCCACTCCAACCTCTACCCTTCTTACCACTCGATGCTCCACTCCGCCTACTAGACTTTGCAACGCCACCTCCGCTCTCTCCGCCACGCCCACCCTCCAATCCCTCAGGCCAAGCTGCTGGAGCACAACGTGCGCTTCGGCGACCCCGAGTGCCAGGGCCTCATGGCGCTCTGCGCCTCCGACCTCACGGACGCCATGCTGGCCGCCACCCGCGGCCGCCTGGGCGACGTGCGTCTGGACTTGCGGCCCGAGGCGGCGCTGACGGTGGTGCTGGCGGCGCGCGGCTACCCGGGCGAGTACCCCAAGGGCTCCGTCATCCGCGGCCTGGAGGGCGTCACGGGGGCCAAGGTGTTCCACGCCGGCACCGCGCGCAACGCCGCCGGCGAGGTGGTGTCGGCGGGCGGCCGCGTGCTCAACGTGACGGCGCTGGGGGCGGACGTGGCGGAGGCGCAGGCCAAGGCCTACGCGGTGAGCCGGCAGGGTGGGCGGGCGGGGGCAGGCACGGGTACAGGCAGCTACGGCAGCTGGGACCGCTGCCTGGCCGCTGTGGCTTGGGCACCAGGAGTGGGGCCGCGGTACAACGGCCGGTGGGAAGAGGGGTGGGGTTACGGCTCAGCCAGGCGTGACGCACACCTGTGCCTGGACTCGCTGACTCGAGCGAGTCCCGTCACCAGCACGTACACACAACCCCAGCATCAGCCCCTCCCGACACCTGACCCCAACATAACCGCCGCCCCCCACCTGCCATCGCCACCACAGGCCGTGAAGCAGATCCAGTGGGCGGATGCCTACTACCGCTCCGACATCGGCTGGCGCGCCGTGGAGCGGCTGCGGGCCGGGAAGCACTGAGCGGCGGTGTGGTTGGGGGAGGGGGAGGAGCAGCGCGGCGTGTGTGCGGATGCGTGGGTGTATGGGTGCGGCTGTGTGGGTGTGCGATGGGACAGTGTTAAGGCAGGTGGGTGTGTGGGTGCGGGTGCGGGGCTGCGAGCGATGGGTGTTGGGATGTGGGGTGAGGCAAGCTACCATGCGGCCTCATGGGTTGCGGCTTCGTCAGCACTAAGCGGGGCATGTACATGGAAATATGACTGCCGTGTGCCTTGTGTAGGCGGGTGTAGAGGGCTGCCTCGCTGACGGTATCCTGGCTTCCAGTTTGGGGCGGGCAGTCCTCGCTGCCTCATTAGTCAGTGGTACGGCTGCAAGTGGACATGAGCTGCCGGGGGTGCAGTGGAGTTGCCGGACCCTAGCGGCAGGCGCGGCTGGTGGGTCGGCTTGTGTGTATGTGTGTGCGTGTGCATTGAGGCTCCCTCAGGTCGTGAGCATGTCAAGTGCGGTGTCGGGTCATCGGAACTCAGCAGATGGACACGTAGGGGGGTTACTTACGCGTGCGCGGTGGACCGACATCATGAACTCCGGACGCTTGTATACCGAGGGCTATTGTTGCTTCCATGCAAGCCGGTGTGCTACAAATGCACCGTGGTGGCACCGAAGCTGCCGAGCCAGCTCTTCAGGCTTGGCGTGGTGCCTCCAGTGTCTGGTGGTCGTAGCTGGGGCGTTCAGAGCTGTCGTGGGTAGGTGGTACGGTGGTAGCCGCGCAGCTCTGGCGGCATCAGCTGCTGCTGCGGCCACCACCCGCTGGGGCACTGCCACTGTACCTACACCGGCGCCTCGCGAGCTCCCCAGTCCACTGCTGCGGCCGCGAAGCCCGCGGGCAGAGCTCTTCTGGCGCGTTGCGGGCGCGTGGCACTGCTGGTCTGCTGCACAGGCCCGCCGCCATGGGGTGCGGCACACAGGCACACAGGCAGCCGCGCCTCGATGCACATGCCGTACCGCAGCGCCGCCCGGTAGCTGCCTTAGTTGTACCGACACGCAGGCCACGCCTGCCGGCTGATGGCCCTCACGCGCCCCGGCAGCTTGTGCCCTCACACGCCCTCCGCTGTGCAGGTGCGTACGTGCTGGCCGGCAGCTCGCCATCGTGGTGGTGCGGTGCAGGCGCAGCGATGCAGGCGGATCCTGCCGGTCGGCCGGCACACACACACGCCGCCCAACCCCGACAGCACGTTCGTTGCCCCTCCTTTCCTTCCTTGGATGAGGACCACAGCGGGAGGCCTGTGCGCCTCCGTGCTTCTGGACATCGTCAGGCCCGACCCGGTACAGCGGTACTTGAAGGCCCAGACCCAGTGCCACAGTGGCCGCGCACTTGCTCCTCACACCGTATCTGCATTAGGGCCGTGTGACGTGGTGGCGGCTTGGCCCGTCAGCCCAGGGGGCTAGCCCCGCACCTCTGGCCGCACCCGCCAAATGGGCTCCACCCTGTTAACGAAGATGAGTTCGAAATGCGTACTGGAGAAGGCAAGAGCACGACCTCGTTGAGACTAAGCAGAACGAAAAGCGTGAGCACGAGCCCTCCCTCATGCCCTCCCGCATCGTGTCGCCTGGGTCCCTGAGTGGTGCAGCTGGCATCAAGCCTTCGCCCAGTCGCATGCCGCAACCGTGCACGGGGCGTCGGGGCGTACACCAGTACACCAGGGTTAGGGGGGCGGAGTCCGCATCTGGCTCGGAGGCACTGCCATTCGCCCTTTACAAGCAGATCCACGACCTGCCACATCTGTTCACCGGGTTGCCGACTTTTGCACCGGGCCACCGGCACTCGCCAACACAATGCATGCCGCAGCACTTCTCTCCACCCCGATGGCGCATCATGTGCGTTTTCGTGAACACCATGCAATACATATCCGGTGGCAGTGCAGGACTGGCAAGGCTACTACTGCAGTTCACACTTGGTAGAACATGCTCCACCCGGCCCTACCCACCCCGGGCGCAGTGAGTCATCAGCATGCCGCAGTGCTCGCGCAAATACAAGTGTACCAAACCAGCTCTCATACGGTTGACACGTGCAGTACAGCTCTTACTTTTAATCATATAGGCATACACGTGGAGGAATGCCGCGTTATGCTCACGTCACAGCTTCCTGCCTGCCTGGAGCGCTCGCTGCTAATGTCACCCATGCCTCTCTACCACCCCTCCATCACCACTACTGCGCCGCTGCTGCCGCCGCGGCGCCCGCCACCTCACCCCTTCCCCTCTACTTGACGTGGTAGTCCTTGGTCCACTCGGGGTCGAACAGGCAGGTGCTGAAGTTCTGCGGCCGGTAGCGGTTCTTGAGCGCCAGGCGGCACAGCTGGCAGCGGCTGTGCGGCTGGCGCACGTGGCTGCGCTCCACCATCCTGAGGAAGGAGGGCGCCAGCTCCTCCCACTTGCGCGACTTCCACGCCAGCTTGGCCTCGTAGGCGTCGCGGTCGGTGGCCAGCCGGTGCAGCTCCTGGCATGGGGGCAGGGCGGGGAGGTGGGGAGTTTGGGGCGGATGGGGTTGGGGAGGGGTTGGTGAGGGGTTGGTGAGGGTTGGGGTTCGGCGATGCGTTTGGACCTACATCACCTGCCGTGTACGCGTACGCGTGTGTATGGCTACAGGAGAAGTGCTTGTCCTGTGACCAGACACACACGGCATGGACAGTGACCCGCTGTATATGCCGGGGTCGCTGATTTCGGCTTGGGCTTTTCTCCCCGGCCTTGTCCAGTATTGTTAGCACTGCCGGGCTCTGGCACATATTTCATTTCAGGAAGGCATCAACCCTTCCTCCCCCTTTCCGCCTGCCTCAGCCCACCCACGGCCGCACCTTGTTGAGCGCCTCCGGCGAGCCCAGCCTGTTGTAGTCGATGATGGCGTCGGGGTCGGGCAGGAAGTCCGCCACGTTGTGCGGGCCCAGGTACACCGGCACACAGCCCGCCTCCAGGGCCTGGTGGTGGTGGTGGGGGGGTTGCAAGGATGTTTGGAGGGGATCGGCGGAGGGGAGAGCCGGGGGTGACGTGCAGGGCAGGTGCGGGTAGCTGCAGTCCGCATGCTGCCTCAGGTTCTGGCCGCACTGGCTGGCCAGCAGGCCCAGGGTCCAGACTCGTCTGTGCCATTACCGCCCGGCACACGCCCAGGCGCTGCCCAGGCGCTGTGTGCTGCCCGGAGCCAAGCGATGAGTTTGGGGTCATGCGCCCGCCCCTGTCTGTCCGCTGCCTCTGGCCACCCCTCACACCCTGTGCGTTGTCCTGGCTTCCAGCGCACTGCCGCGCTGCCGCCCCCACCTGCCACAGCTTCTCGGTGATGTAGTCCTTGGTGATGGAGTTCTCCATGGCCACACAGAACTTGTAGCCGCGGATCAGCTCCATCTTGTCGAACGAGCCAGTCACCTGGGGTAAACACGCAGGCACACACCCAACGTTTCCAAGGTTGCATCATACATGTTGACAATTGGCGCAACTCGGCAGTGCAGGCGCACATAGCAGTGCAGCCAAGTGAGCGGAGACGGCGGTCGAGCTGTGGGGCGGTGGTAGGGTATGGAAGCAATGCACGACAAGCACCAGTGAAGCGGCAGCCTTTGGCGACAGCACCCTCTCATCTCCCAAACCCCCTTTCCCACGACGCTCTCGGCTCAGGCGCATGGGCCCCCGGCACACTGCCTCCACCGAACCGCCCCCCCCCCCCCGCCCCGCGGCCTCGCGCCGCACCTCCATGTTGCGGTCGCAGTTGCCCCAGCTGTGTGTGGGCACCTCCTGGTCCTTGAGCGCAATCACCTGCGCCCATGGCACCACCAGCACCACAGCCAACACCAGCAGCGGTCAGGACCGGCCTTATTCAAGGGCGCAACACAGCAACGATTGGATGCCACCGGCCACAACCCGTAACCGCTGCTTCTCCTCCCCCGGCTTGTTCCCTGAGCCGCCGTCCCCCTTTGCTCTCCCGCGCGCGCCAGTGCTCCGGCGCCCACCCCACCCACCCGGCGCATGATGTCGGAGCGGCCGCTCTTGGCGCCGCAGTTGCTGTTGACGTACACCAGCGCCGTCTTCTTTTGCTCGAACGACACCGGCGCCTTGAACAGCGCGTGCACCTGCGGCACAGACCCGTGCGGCATGACAGCTGTCGTGGCGGCGTGTTGTCGCGGCGGTGTGCGTGAGTGCGTTCCAAGGTCCCAGGGTGGCGCTCGATCATGCCATTACGGTAACTGGGCTAGCGTGCCTGGTCCGAGCTCTCGCCTCCTCACCTCTTGTTGCTGCTACCGTTGCCTGCAGCTGCTGCCGTACGCACCCATTCCAATGGCCCTCCCTCACCCCACGCCAGACCCCGATGCTACGTGCGACGAGAAGCGTAACCACATTGGCACCATCCCCACACCTCCGATGACTGGCCATGTTTAGCGCCTGCGGCAGCAGCTACTGCAGCCCCACCGTCACCGCCCCCGCCCCCGCCTTCCGCACCTGCTTCTCGTTGTAGTCAAAGTAGAAGACGGGCACCTGGGAGCAGGTGCGGTAGGAGGACTCCACGTCAAAGGCCTTCATGAAGTCCTTGTTGTCCAGGGCCGGGTAGTACTCGGACGACTCCATGCTACGCCGCGACACGACGCAGCGGCAGAGCAAGTCAGCCGCGGCAGTAGCACACGCGCAGGCGCACAGCGAGATGCGACTATGACACGTGGTGATGTGATCAGCGCTCAGCTAACGAAAGTAACTGGTTGGCACGTGCCACTATGGCCAACGCCCGTCACACCAGGTGTCACCGCACCGCCTGCTGGACCCCTCCCCCCAAGACGACACGCAGCGTTTCCCGGGAAAGCTCGCCTCCAATCGCATGCTGGTTTAAATACTCCAGGTCCCGAACGCGTCATACGGCTCACCTCATTCCTATGAGAAGCTGCTTGGGGTGGTGCTTCTTAACGTTGCTTGACCCCCCCATCGATGGGATGTGGTACCACAGCGCGTCTGCTGTCTCCGGGTTGATGCCCACCCCATACCGGCAATTAATCGTCGTCTTCCCTATCGTACAGCCTTGCTGCAACCCCTCGAAGTCGTTGCCAAAGAAATGCCCGGTTTGGACTCCAATGTTGACCTCCTCCACACTCTTAAAGGGATAGCTCTCCTCGCTAACGTTTGTTGAATGGACAGCAAGCGGCTTAACCGGGTCCTTGCGCCCCAGCGCTGAGGCTGCAGCTACGGGCGACGACTGCGTGTGCCCATGATCTAGGTGAAGAAGCTTTTGGTGTGATGCGTGTTGTAAGTGCATTCGCACATTAAGAAAGCCCACTGTCCCGAGAAAGACGCCCACAAACACGCCAAGTTGACTTATGCTCCGCATATTTGCAGTTTATTTTACATAATGCGATATGATATTACTTTGTGTGAGTAGGGAAAGCGCAACCTAGCTGTGATCTTACTTTCTACGAAGGCCGCCCATCGCGGATTGGCACGCCACGCCGCTACTGCCCCTCCCGAGCTGTTCGAACCAACTTGAGACCAGGACCTCGGGGGAGCTACGTCAAGGACCACACATTCGTGTGTTGAGACGCACTCTGCAACGGCTCCAAGGGGCTGCGGCGCAAGCTGCGGCGTGCCGCTTTGCCGAGCTAAGCGTCAGGGACCTGCAGGCGGGGGTGGTGTGCACTTGGTCATTGCGACCCTTCACCTGGCTACACACCTGTGATACCGGTAGTCGTTGGCACTCTTGGCAGATGGGCAGCACCCCACCCTCCCCCATGCGCATGGCAACTTGGTCCGATTGCACGTAGGCGCATGGTTCCTAGCCCTCTTCCCGTCTACGGCCGCTAGCACGTTGACGCAGTGAGCAGGGTGCCATTGATCGGGATCATAAATACTGTTACAGCCCAACCTCGCCATAAGAAATGGTCACCGCATTACAACTTGTTATCGACCAGTACAGTAAGCCCACTGCACCGGATGCAGGCTCCATCAGCCGTGCCGGCCGCTGAGCACCCGCTAGGGCCTTATCGGATCCACACAACGCTGCGCTCCTTCACTCAAAAGCGTCACTCAAAACTGCAGCACGGGGTGCCCCATGTCGACAACACGATCATGTCCCGCGCCCAGCAGTGCCTTCAGCTGCATGTGGCATGAGCGCATGGCGCGGGATGCAGCTGTAGCTCACCACAGCGCATGTCAGAGCGCGCCCAACCACACCTGTTTAACCCACCACTCCGTAGGGCGCGTGCCCTGATACCACCAGGACCATCAACAGAGCGGCATTACCTGCATAGGACCGCTGCAGACACACACCGCCCCCAACCCCCATGAAAACATGCTAGTTTTACAGCACCACAGCGGTGTCCTGCTTGGCTGCCGGGGACACCGGCGGCGAGCCGGTGGGGCGGCGCATCAGGCGCGTGAGCCCAGGCGCCTGCGTGTCGGGTGTGCGGAGCGGGCCGCCCGCCGCTACACGTCGGCCGCGCCGGGAGCCGCCCTCCGCCCCGTCGTCCTCGTCGCGGCTGCTGTTGTTGCTGCCACTCCCCAGTGACGTCACCAGCTGCTCCTTGGCCAGCCCCGCCAGCGCCAGCGCCAGCACGCCCACCTCGGGAGCGGCCCGGCGGCCCGGCGGCTGAACGGTTTGGGCGCTGCCAGTGCCGCTGCTGGTGCTCGCAGCGCAGTCTGCAAGGCTGCTGCTGGGGCTGGGGCTGGCGCCGCTGCTGGTGCTTGGGCTGATGCTGACCGCCGGGGCCGCGACCACCTCCTCCAGATCCTGGCTCAGCACTGCAGACAGCTCGGCGGCCGGGGCGGGGGCAACGGGCGCGGCGGGCACCTGCGCCTTTACTGCCACAACCGGCGCTGGAGGAGCAGACCTGGCAACGCCGGATGTAGGCTGCGCAGCCTCCGTGGTGCCTTGCATGAGGGGTGAGCTGGGCGATGGCCGCGCACTGCGGCCCAACGACACCTCAAGCCGCGAGTTGACAGGCCTGGCGGCACCAAAGCTGGTGTCACTGCTACCAGCCGCGCCGGGTGCTGCAGCGGGAGTCGTTGCCGGGGCGGGACCGCTCGCAAAAGCCTTGCTGCGCGGGCCCGCCTGCGGCTCGGGCCGGGCAGCCACTTTGCTGTTGGAGGCCAGCTGCGAGGAGGCGGATGGCGAGGAGCTGCTGTCGCCAAACAGACCAACGGCGAAAGGGTTGTTTGACGCCAACGCGGTGGCTGCGGCCAGAGTGGCTGGGCGCAGGTGGCTGTCCCGCACCGAGCGCGCCGCCAGGCTGGCAGACAGTTCGTCCTTGGCGGCGACTGGCAGCGGCTCCCTCTTGGTGGGTGGTGCCGCTGGCGCCGCCGCCGAGCCCGCCGCCGCGAGTGCGCTCCGCGGCAGTGGCGCCTGCGCCTGTCGGGCAGCCGCATGCGCGTTGCTAGCTGCAGCCGCACCCGAGGTCGCGTTGCCAGTGCCAGTCAGGCCCGGGCGCGACACAGCTCCGCCAAGTCGTCCCGGCGCACCGGCCACACCCCGTCCCACCGCTGGCCCACTGCCGCCAGGCTGCTGCTTCTCCTGCGCAGTTTGCTGCTGCTGTTGCCTGTTAATTTCATGTAAGGCTACGTTCAGTACGAGAACTTGGTAGCGATGAAACAGCTTTGACCAGCACTTGCCCAAAGTAGTGCAAAAGCAATTCATACTAACTGCACCTACCAGCGCGCCTTCCGCTCCGCCGCCCGCCGCGCCATTGCCTCCTCGTCGCTCTCGCGGCTGTTGGCGTACAGCTGCTCAAAGGTGACGATGGGCGCCTCCTCCTTGGCGGCGCCCTCGCCCGCGCGCCGGATGCGCTCCGACAGGTCCTTCAGCGCCGCATCGCCCAGCGCCCCGTGTGGCGCCAGGTTGGCGGCCAGGTTGGCGGCCGCCCTGCCGCTGGAGCCGGCGCGACCCGCCTGTGCGCCGCCACGCAGCTCGTCCTGCACCTGGGTGGGGCGCCACAGGGTGGGGAGAAACACACACGCTCAGTGCAATAGACAGCAAGCATCCCCAAACGGGCGATCAACCTCTAAGGACATACCAGGCGCCATCCTGCGCACACGGCGGTGCCGCAGTCTGTGCGTGTCCTCCCGTGCCCGCCTCCCACAATGCCCCACCTCGGTGGTCCGAGAGCACGCCATGAACTGCTGCCACTGGCGCAGGCTGGCGGTGTCCATGGTGGGCGCCTTGGTACCGCTGCTGCTGCTGGCAGCGCTGGCGACCTGTTGCGCCTTGCCGCCTGGCTGGCGCGAGATGATCTTCTCCACCTGCACAGGGCCCGGCTGGATGTCCATCTCCTGCAGGACACGCGCAACGGGAGGCCAGATTGGCAGGCACACGGTTTAGCATCATGAGACGCGGGGACGTCAGGGTCAGCCATGGGAGTACCAGGCAACTTCGAGCCCCATAACGTACTACTATGCCTTGCTATCATTATACCACCAAGCACTGGGCAACAAGCACGGACACAAGCGAGACAACTCAGGGGGGTGTCCATTCATGCGAACGGTGTGCATCAAAGATAGGAGTGCCGTGCGCCTGTCCCCACACACCTTGATGGCGGGCAGCTCCAGGTTGACGCTGTCTACCACCAGCGCCCGCTGGAAGCGCTGCGCAGGAGGTGCACAACGAGGTTGATGATGGGCAGGCGGGCGCACGCTATGCTGATCGGCAGCCCGCACTAGCAGGTGCAGCAAAGCCTGGCCCTGGCGGGACTTTGGCAGGTGCACATCAGACGTTGCGCACGCCAGCGCCCCAGAATTACAGCGGAGAGCCCTTCCACGAGTGCGATTCCCCAGATACCTCCAGCGCCCGCCTCCGCCCTTACGCACCTGCTTCTGACGGGCCAGCGCTGGCTCCTGCATGGCGGCGTACTGCTTCACCTCACGCTTCCGCTCCACCCCGGCCCGCCACCGCTGCCACATAATGCTGCCTGCATACAGCGCCGCGGCGGCCGCCGACACCGCCAGCACCGGGCCAGCGATGCCAAGCTGCAGAGACAAGTACCCCAACGATGCAGGTTCTCAGTCTAGGGCCGAGGGGGAGCGCTTTGGACAACCGGTATCGATGCTTCCCATCAGCGCAGCCATCAATCCCAATACAGCGCACCGCCGAATGTATGCATGGAATCGCACCTGGCTGAATGCGCTCCTCTGCCCGGGTACGAGCATGAGTTGCTGTTGCTGCGAGCCGCCGGCCACGGCACGCCGGGTGCCACTCGACGGCGCCACGAAAGCGACCGGGGTGCGCGTGCCAGCGACGTCGGCCGCGCCGGCGCCCGCGTGCGTCCCAGTGCGCAGCTTGAACTGCTCGTTGCGGCGGAACGTGAGCAGCTGCACGAGCGCGGCCTGGATGCGGGCCACCAGCGCGGCAAAGTGGGCGAGCACGTGGCTGACAAAGCCCGTCACTGCGCCCTGAGCCGCCTGCGCCCCGCCGACCGCTGTCTCAACTGCCGTCACGACCGGCTTTTCGGCGACTTCAACTGCCTGCTCCGCCAAATGCGAGACGTGCAGAAGCACCGTCTGGGGCAGGCCTGGACCCGAGCCAGCATTGGACCACTGCGCTTGCCGAGCTGAAATGCTGGCTAGAATACTGTTATCACTGGTTCTCCGTGGAGTATTTGCGAAAGAGGCGGGCAGTGGCGCTGACGTGTAGCGCGCTGCTGCTGCTGCGACCCGGCCCCGAGACAGTGAGGGCCGTTGACCGACGCGAGCATTGCAGGCCTGCGAGCGCCGAAATAGCATTATGTGAATATGCAACAGGTTCAGTCGTTGCTGCGAGCTGGAACTCACCGGCCTCGCGGAGCACGGCGTTTGAAGGAGAGGGGATGCCGCGCGCGACGAAGGAGAGGAAGCCCGCGACCGCGAACGAGGGCTCGGCAGCTGCAGCGACGCAGAGCTACATGCTGCGCTGGGTCTGCCTAAAGCTCCATCCATTATCGCCCCAGAGCAAGCGCGTCGACGTCAATGTTGCACAGTTGCAACAGCTTTCAGGTCCGAATCAACATGTGATAGGTAAGAAGTAATGTGTCTGAACGCTGCAGTTCTAGTGGGCAGGAGCGGCCGCGTTTCCGGGGCCGAGCTGTCAAGTTGGATCGCGTTCCCAGATTGAAGACCTCCTCACGTCCCTCAACTGCATTTCAATTAATAGCTATGCGCCATATTAGTGCCTCGATAAGCCTTGCCAGCCGCCTGTCGCCCACCCTGTGAGAGCAAAGTCCGAAAACTCCGAAGTGGTGGAGGCCCACCATCTACACACGGTTTGCACCGCCAGGCCAGATGTCCGCTCAACCGTCACACTGCCGCTACTGTATCTATTGTTCGCTGACTAGGCACTTGCCGGGCACAACCTGCGTGCTAGGGCCGCTCTTGGGCCGGCACCACGCTCGCTTGGAGGGGTGCGGCGCAAGGTCCGGCGGTCATCCCTGCTGCCCACCCCTCCTCGTGGCCTTATCAGCCCCCTCCACTCCGCATTCCGTAGGCATGCCATCGCGCGCACATGCGCTGCGGCCGCTGCAGCTGTTGCCAAGATCGGGCCCGGCACCGCCGGTATGGGGCCGGCACCGCCACTCCCACCGCCACTACTGGTGCCAGCACTGCCAGCTGCATACCGTTAGCACTCACTGTAGAGGCTTGCGTCCAGCGCCGCCGCCCCCAGCCCTGCCGCAATGCTGCGGGCTGCATAGCACTCAGCAGCAGCACAGGCGCATAGCAACGTCACTCGGGCTTCCCAGTCCCGCGTACCGCACTCTCACCATTAGAGCTAACCTCCATGAACTAGGGGGGACACGAACTGTCCTCTCCCACCCGTCCGCAACGACTGTCCCGAACGTCCCCCGTGTGCCCCTGAACGCGCACAGCCCCCCCCCCCACTGACGTTCATGGGCAGTGGTAAGGCAGATTGGTAAAGTCCCGTAGGGTGCAGCTGATTCCCAGAACCCAGCAGATGGCAAACAATTTGCAACGGCAGGGCAGGAGTACGCGGCCGGTCGAACGCCGGAGGTACTGTACCGACGAGTTGCTGGCTGGCTGGAAGTTTGCTGACGCGCATTCCTCCATGAACTAGGGAGGAGGAAGGTACCGGCTCCGCAAGAAACTGGCGATAGTTCCGGGCACGTTTATCAGGTATAGCATGCATACGTACGGGCAGTGTGTATCGCCATGCCGGCTGCCCAGATGCACCCATTCAGATGCCGTGTACACTTCGCTCGACCTGGGCACCTGGCCAACCTGGGTATGCGCCAAGGGCGCAACCACAACCGCAACCGAGTGTATGGTCGTCAACACCATATAGCCTGGCTGCCGGCCACGGCCAGCCATTGGGAGCCATTGCTCCGCTGAAACTCTCTTGCAGAACCCCCCTTCTGGACCCCGGCGTGCACGTAAGCCTCCCCAGCACTCCCATGGCAGTCCGGCCAGTTCCTGTCCACTGCAGCGACCTCACCGGCCCGGGCCTCGTACAGTCGTACGCCCACGAGGCAGGCACCCAGGCAGGCCGGGGCGCACCACCTGGTGGCACCCACAGCAGCACCCACGGCAGCACCAGCTTGCCGCTGCCACAGGCTGTCCAGCCGTACGGCGTACCTCCCTCCGCCGTGTGAGCTACTGAGCTTGCGACGGTGCTTGCTTGTTTCTGGCGTGTGGGATTTAGTCAGGGGTGCCTACCGTATGCCCCCTGCCCCTTCCTTTTCCTTGATCGGGCTGTCTTCCAAGCCCCTGTGTTACAAATGCTGCGAGTCTGCCCATGTGCAGCCCCGCTCACCTGGGGTGTCCTGATGGACAACAATGCACCCGGGGTGCAGACGTTTGCATGGTCGTCAATGGTCTAGCTACCGCCCATTAGCAGCAATCTGATGTGCTTGATCCACTGGCACTGCAACAATTTTCCAGCAGCATCCCCTGCGCAGCATGGATGGTGAAGCCTGCTCCCGGGGCCATTGCCTCGCAGGCTCGGCTGCAAGGACCTTCTCGGCCTGGGCCGCACGTCTCCGGTGCAGGTCCAGGCGCAGGTCCAGGGGGGGAGGGCACGCAGGCTGCCGGCAGCCCACATGGTTACAGTTGCGGGTACACCGCTGCGGCACCTAACTGCACAGGCGTTCTGTTGGTGCCCTGGTGCTGCCAACTACGGTGCACACTCATTCATACACACGGTACTCGATGTAACCGGCGCAACAGCCCAAGGTGCCCTGGGTGTGTCATAACAGTGAGGTGTGTTTGTCCAAGCGTGGTGCGCATCATGCATCGTCACGAACCATCAAGCGGTGTGCATTGTCGTTTCGTGCCGCAAGTCACGTCAGGATCCATTGTTTAAATTCTTCTAGCCACCCATTGCCGCAAGCGCACTCCACGCAAGCCAAGTACAGCCTCTCGCCTCGGCCGTTCCACCTGCGCCGCAGGCATAAGAACCAGGCTGCCCAATCCCCATAGTACGGTATCCCCGCCCCCCGCCCCCGCCCAGCCCTCGATCGCCAGCATCCATTCCGCTGCAGCCGCAGCCGGGCCCCGCCGGTGTGCAGGGGTGCCGGTGCGTGTGCCCGACAGCGCCTACCCGGGCGGCAGCCAGTCGGGCTGGTGCCTGTGCAGCGCGGCCTTGATGCGGCCCACGTCCTTCTCCAGCGGCACCACGTCCGCAGCCACCTCGCCACGTATCCGTTCCAGGGACTCGTCCTGGAGGGGGGGGGCACGAGTGGGGTGTGGGGGTACAGTGAGTAGTGGTGGAGTGTTCATACATGGCGGTGCACTGTGTGCCTGTGTGCTTGCTCGGCCGGCAGGTGCCCCTGGGTGCCCCTGGGTGTGACCACGTCTGTGCCCCCAGCATCCCGCGCCCTTCCCCCACCCCATGCATGCAGTGCTTGCATTGATTGGGTACGGCTTAGTTTGAGCTGTTATCTACAGCCCCACCCCCATCCCCTGTTCTAACCCTTCCCCCAACAACGCCTTGGCCCCCTCCCATAGTACTATCGCTTGCAACTAACGCCTCTGCCTGTGCTCCACGAGTTTTCATTGGTTCGGTTTTTTAGGCTGGTATCTACAACCCCGCCCCCCCCTGCCGCTCGCTCCCACCCACCAGCGCCGCGTGCATCTTGCGCTCCAGGTCTGCCACCGCCGCCTCCTTGGCGAACTTGCCCGCCGCCTCCTGGGCAGCGGCCAGCTTGGCGTCCGCCTCGCGCCCCACCTGCGCCCTCAGCTCGTCCAGCTGCCGCCCAGTCTCCGACCGCTCCTCCGCCAGCCGCGCCGCCAGCGCCGCCTCGTCCACCCGCGCCCGCTTGTCCTGGTCCTGGTCCTGGTCGCGCTCCCGGTCCCGCGCCTCGCGCTCCTTCTCGCGCGCCGCCGCCGCCTCCTCCGCCTTTTTCAGAGCCGCACGCAGCTCCCCCAGCTGTGTTTGGGTGTGGTGCATGGGAAAGTGTTTTGGGGTGTAAGTGCGTAATCAAAGGCGGGAACTTGAGGCTGTGTGCCTGCGTGCCAGCGGCTCAAACATCTCATGCATCCCAACCCTTCCGTCGAGCTTGGGCATATATGGCAATGCCCACCTCCCCCTCCCCCTCCCCCTTTACCGCGGCTCCCCCCCCCCCCCACACCACCCACCTGCTTGCCCACGTCCGCCTGCAGCTGCTCCAGTGCCGTCCCCACCTCCGCCTCCACCTCCTCCTTGGACAGGCCAGCCGGCTGCTCCTTGATCTGCGAGGTCGGGCATGGTAGTGGTCGTGGATGAACACCAGCGCCCCACACACACAAACAGGAGCTGCATCGGCTAACACCCCTGTACGGCACCCCTCACCCAGCGTTCCAACGCCCCTCCCAACCCGCCCCTGCACCCACCCAACCACCCAACAACGCCACTGCCCCTCCCCCACCTCACGCCCCAACCCCACCTCACGCCCGAACCCCACCTCACGACCCCCCCACCTCGTTGAGCAGCGCCTCCTGCTTGCCCAACATGGCGTCCACCTGGCTGTTGTGCGCCTCCACTCGCCCGTACAGCGCGTCAAGCCGCTGCCGAGACGCCGCCACCTCGCCAGACAGCTCCTCGCCGGCGCCGCCCGAGCCCGCCGCCGCCTCAGCCAGCTGCGGGTGGCGTGGCGCGGTGTGGTCGGGGCGTGGGTGGGAGGTCGGGGGGCCAGGTCGGGGGACTAGCGAGCGCCAAGTGGGCTGGCGCAAGGGTCCGAGGGCCCCGCCGCCATTTTCGTCACCATCCATCCCTACGTACTGTACTTGCACTAACTTCCCGGCACTAACTGCACACGCCGCGCTATCACCGCCGGACCCACCTCGTCCACGCGCTTGCCCAGCGCCTCCAGCGCCGCCCTCATCTCGGTCGCCTCCCGCACCGCCGCCTCCGCGTTGCCGCCCGACTCCTGCAGCGCCTTCTCGCAGCTGTCCAGCGCCCGCCCCTGCTCCTCCAGCACACGCCCCTGCTCTTCAAGCTGCCTCGCTGCCTCGTCTAGCGCCGCCGCCTGCTCCTCCAGCCCCTTGGCCTGCGCCTCCAGCGCCGCCGCCTGCGCCTCCACCGCCTGCCCCTGCTCGTCCAGCGCGCGGGACTGCTCCTCGCGCAGCGCCGCAACTGCCGCCTCCAGCGCCGCCACCTGCAGGTGTGTGTGTGTGTGTGTGTGTGTGTGTGTGTGTATGGGGGAGTGGGGTGGGAGTCATAGTCGTGATGATGGTGCGGGGCGGCGTCCGGCTCGTGTGGCGTATGCAGCC
Source organism: Chlamydomonas reinhardtii (assembly GCF_000002595.2). Classification (NCBI taxonomy): domain Eukaryota; kingdom Viridiplantae; phylum Chlorophyta; class Chlorophyceae; order Chlamydomonadales; family Chlamydomonadaceae; genus Chlamydomonas; species Chlamydomonas reinhardtii. The sequence goes on from NW_025061531.1 coordinate 223,774, forward strand.
GGGCCGGGTGTACCGTGGTGCCGGGCCATTGGTGTGCACACGGCCACTGGGGGGCGGGGTCCCTGTGCCCTGCATGGGTGGTGTGCCGCGCTGCACCGCCGCCCCTCCCCCCCCCCTCCCCCACCTTGGAGGCCGCGTCCGCCGCCGCCGTCACCGCCGCGGTGTCCGCCTCCAGTCTGTCCAGCCGGCCCGCCGCCGCCGCCGCCGCCGTCGCGGCCTCGTCGGACTGGGCGCGGGCGGCGGCCAGGTCCTCAGACAGCTTGGCGGCCTGTGAGGGGTGGGTGGGTGGGCGGAGTGTGGTGTTGGTGTTGGGCGGGGTGAGGCCGCATGAGGGCCTGTCCCCAAGCTCACATGAGGGCCAGGGCCTTTCTTCACGAGCAAGTCCTGGGCTACCCCCTGAGGTCCACCCGCCGCGGCAGTCGGTCTCGGGCATACACCCCCCCCCCGCTTACACACCTGCTCCTGGACCGCCGCCAGCTCCCCGCCCTGGAGCCCCGCCAGCGCCTCCTCCGCCGCCGCCAGCCGCGCCTCCGTGGCCTTGCGGTCTGCCGCCGCCGCGTTGTCCGACTCCACCAGCCGCCCAGTCACCTCGGCCCGCAGCCCCTCCAGCGCCGCCGCCGCCCCCGCCCGCTCCTCCTCCAACCGGGCCGCCACGTCCGCCTGCAGCCGCCCCACCGCCTCCTCCAGCGCGGTGCCCAGCTCGCCCTTGGCCGCATCCAGCGCCGCCGCCTCGCCCGCCCGCAGAGCCGCCAGCTCCGCCCGCTGCGCCACCAGCGCCGCCGCCACCTCCGCGCGCGCCGCCTCCATGTCGGACTGGGCGGAAGCCACCGTGGCCTGCGAGCAGCCGGGAGGCGGCGAGTGGGCAGGGAGGTGAGGGCTTTGTGGCTGGGTCAGCAGGGCTGGAACCGGGCCGTCGCAGTCGCAGGCCGGCATCAGGCACCGCCATGTGACCCCCTAAGCTCCCCCCCCAGCACCAGCCTCAGCCGCCTCACCTCCATCTCGGCGCGCTGCGTGTCCTGGGACTGGGCCATGGCCGCCTTGCCGGACTCCAGCGCCTGTACGTGTGTATGTGTGTGTGTGGGCGTGTGTGTGTATGTGTGTGTGTGTGTGTGTGTGTGTGTGTGTTGGGGGGAGATGTCGGCCATCTATCCCGCTCTCTCTGTTACTGCTGCCTGTTCCTCCATGCATCCGACATGCATCTGGCGCTGTTCCGGCTCCTGGCATCACTCGCCCCAAAACCCCTCCACGCCGCCGTCCAGCCCCCCTCCCCTCCCCCCCCTCCGCCCGCCCCACCCCGCACCTCTGTCAGCTCCTCCTGCGCCGCCTCCAGCTCCGATCGCTGCGCCGCCAGCGCCGCCTCCAGGTCCGCCTTGGTGGCCGCCACAGTGGCCGCCAGCTCGCCACGCGCCGCCTCCGCCTCCGCGCGCGCCTCCTCCAGCCCCGCGCCCAGCTCCCCCTTGGCCGCCTCCACCTGGCCCAGCAGCTCCGCCCGCGCCGCGTCCAGCGCGCCCTTCTGCGCCGCCAGCGCCGACCCGATCTCGCCGCGCAGCCCCTCCGCCTCCGCCGCCACCTGCGCCTGCGCCGCCGCCAGCTCGCCGCGCACCAGGCCCAGCGCCTCACCCAGCTCCGCCTTCTGGGCCTGTGTGTGCGAGCATGTAGGTGTGTTAAAAACGTAACGTATGTATGCATGTGTGTGCGTGCGACATGCACATGCGGGTTGAGCGTGAGTGGTCCAAATGGACGGCCGTGCAGATCGGCCCATCGCATACGCACCTGCCGTCAACAGCGGACCACCCTGCCCCCAGCCCCTCCCCCCCCCCCACACACACGCCGCCCCCCCACCTCGGCCGCCTCTGTGAGCTCGGCGCGCAGGGTGTCTGCGGTGTGGCCCAGGGAGGCCGCCGCCTCGTCCACCCGCTTGTCGCACGCCTCCAGGCCGCTGCGGGTGGCAGGTTGGGGTGGGGGTGGGGGGGGTGGGGAGAATGACGGGCAGCGGAAGGGGGGAGTGACGGCGCCTGCTTGGCCACTACCCGTGCCCCTGAACCGCCCCAACCTACCCATGTACCCAGATGCGATCCCCCCTTTCCCCCAACACACGCACACACACGCACCTCCTGAGCTCGCCGCCCAGCGCCACGAACGCCGCCTCCAGCTGCGCCGACGAGGCAGCCACCCGCCCCTCCAGCTCCTCCCGCGCCGCCGCCAGCGCCTCCGCCGCCTCCGCCGCGGCCGCCTCCTGCCTGCCCGCCAGGTCGGCCGCCGCCAGGTCCAGCCGCTGCCCCACCACCTCCAGCCCCGACTCCAGCCGCCCGTCCAGCTCGCCCAGCGCGCCGCGCAGCTCCTCGCCCAGCGCCGCCGCCGCCTCGTCCGCGGCCCGGGTGCGGGAGGCCAGCTCGGTGGCCAGGGCCGCCAGCGCCGCGGCGGAGGCGGCGGAGGCGGTGGTCAGCGCCGCGTTGGTGTCCTGCGGGGGTGCGGTGGAGGAGGAGGAGGAGGAGGAGGAGGGGGCAGCAGCGGCTGTAAGGAGGACTGCAGTTGTTGGGCGGCAGAGCGGCAGCAGCAGTCGTGGGGAGAGGTGGAACCATGGTCAGGCGTGCTTAGAGGAAAGGCGACTGGGAGTCAAGCGGACCAGCACAAAGCTGGACACGTGGCATACGTGCCCACCTGTTTGAAGGTGTTGACCTCTTCCCGCAGCTTGGCCTCCCGGCCCGCCGCCCCCTCTGCCGCCTCCGCCAGCGCCGCCGCCGTCTTCTCCTCCGCCGCCCTGCCCGCCGCCTCCGCGCGCTCCTCCAGCGCCGCCACCTCGTCCTCCAGCATGCGCGCCAGCTCGTCGCATCGCGCCGTGAGCTCGTTCACGTGGCCCGCCGCCTCCTCCGCCGCCTGCGCCATCACCTCCTCCAGCACCGACTGTTGCCGCGCGAGCTTGTCGTCCGCCGCCTTGGCCGCCGCCGCCGCCGCCTCCGCCGCCTCCGCCAGGCCCGCCTGCAGGCCGGCCCCGAGCGAGGCCAGCGAGGTGCGCAGCTGGGCCGCCTCCTGGGCGGAGCTGCGGGGCACACCAGGGGGCGGGAGGGAGGGCGGGGATGTGATAACCAGCCCAAACTATACCATAACCAACGAAAACGAGCGGAGGGATGTGAGGTGTGGAAGGGGGCAGGGGGGTTGGTGAGAGAAGGGTGTCAAGCGCAACAACACCTCGCCCCGCCTCAACATCAATTTGCACCCTCCCCCTTTCTTCCCTTCCCTGCACCGCCCCTGCCTCCCTCCTCCGCACCGCCCCACGCCGCACCGCGAACCCGCCGCCTCCAGCCTCTCGCCCAGCTCCTCCACCGCATTGGCCAGGTTGGCCTCGCCGGTCTTGGCGCGCTGCTCCAGGCTGGACAGCTTGCGCCGCACGTCCACAAACACCTCGCCGTGCACAGCAACCAGACCGCCCACAGCCTCCAGCTCGCCGCGCAGCTCCGCCGCCGCCGCCCGGCGCGCCCGCTCGCCCTCCGCCGCCGCCGCCGCCAGCCGCTGGTCCATGCTGCTGCCCAGCACCTGCAGCTCCAGCCGCAGCGCCTCCTCCGCCACCTTGGCGTCCACCTGGTTGGCGTCAAACCAGCGCTTCAGCTCAGCCAACGACCGCCGCCGCTCCGCCGCCTCTGCAGCCACCTCGGCGCGCAGGGCCTCCGCCGCCGACTCCGCCGCCTGCCGCGCCGCCGCCAGCTCGGTCCCCATCCCGGCGGCGGTGGTCTTGAGCGCTGCTAGGTCGGCGCCCTGCCCGGCGGCCTGCGCCTTCACGGCCGCCAGCTCGGCGCCCTGCCCCGCCAGCTGCCCGCGCGCCGCCGCCAGCTCCTCAGTCGCCGCTGCCGAGGCGGCCCGCACGGGCGCCAGTGCCGCCTGCAGCCGGGAGTCGGTGTCGCGCACCACCTGTGGCAGTGCGGGGCGGTGCGGGGCAGCGGGTGGTGCGGTGTGGTGCGGTGTGGGTGGTGTCAGCGGCACAGACATGTTCCAGGGGCTGGCGGATTCAGGAAACAGCAGAGGCAACACCAGCGGCGATACCTCGCCTTCTACCCGCGCCTCCAGTTTGCAAGCCACATCCCATCCCCTGTCCACTGCCTTGCCCTGCCCTACCCGCGCCGTGAGGTCCTCCGCCAGCCTGCGCGCCTCGGCCCTCGCCGCCTCCGCCTGCGCCGCCGCCTCGCCGCGCCACTCCTCCAGCGCGCGGGCCAGCTCATCCGCCTTCGAGGCGGCCCGGCTGTGCTGCCCCTCCAGTGCGTCCACACGGCCCGCCACCTGAGGGGGGGAGGGGGAGGTGGAGAGGTATAGGGGGAGATAGGAGGGTGCAGACAAGGGGCCGTACAAGTAATTGAGTGGCGACGTGAAACTTCACACGTGAGTAGCACCGCCAGTGTCCACGGCATGCCCGAGCCAGTCCATTCCCCTCCATGCCAAACCCTCACCCCGCCCCGCCCCGCACCTTGGCCACCCCCGCCTCCAGCGCCTCCTTCAGCGCATCTCCGCTCTGCTGCCGCGCCCGGATCTCCAGCTTCACCACCTCCTCCAGCCGCAGCCGCTCCTGCTCCAGCCCCTCCTCCATGTCGCGCGCGTACGCCCGGACCTTGCCCAGCGCGCCGTTGATCTGCGCCCTCAGCGCCGCCTCGCGGTCCTCCACGCCCGCGCGCGCCGCGTCCACCGCCGCCGCCACCTGGCCCAGCCCCGCGTCCAGCCGCGACTGCAGCGCCTCCAGGCTGGCGGCACTGGCGGTGGCGATGTCGCTGAGGGCGCACCAAGGGGAGGGAGGCGGGGGTGAGGGGTGAGGGTGAGGGTGAGGGCGTGTGGACGGCCAGGATGGGGGGGCTCCAAACTTGGGCCGAGGAATTGACGAAAGTGGAGGGTTGTGGATACCAGCCCAAACTAAACCGAACCCAATGCGGGGGGTTGTGCCGAAACCTCCACCAGTCACCACCTCGTATCCCCCAACCGCCCCCTCCCCCGGGGCCCCATCCCCGCCACCCATTTGCTGGGCTTGGGCGCATGACCCCCACAGTCAGTTGGGTTTAGAGTAAACTGCCCCCCTCCCTCCCCCCACCCGCTGCCCACTCACCGCAGCGCCCCCTCCAGCACCATCATGCGCTCCAGCCCCATCTTCTCCTTGCGCGCCGCCGCCTTCACGAACGCCCCCAGCTGCTGCTCGCCCGCCGCCGCCGTGGCCTCGTCCCGAGCCGCCGCCGCGCCGTCCACCTCCGCCACCAGCCGCATCAGCTGCCCCGCCCTGCCCTCCAGCATGCCCACCACCCGCCGCGCCACCTGCTCCTGCGCCGCCAGCAGCGCCCCCTCCATGGCGCGCATGTTGCCGTCCAGCGCCGCCGTGTCCTGCCGCCGCATCGCCGACTCGGCCGAGAACTGAGCGTGCATGCCCTGTGTGCGCGTGCGGGGAGGCGTGTGTGCATGGGGGTTAGGGGTGTTGGGGAGGGGTGTGCGGAGGCGGATGAGTTACCGCGTTATGACCGCTGTGGTAGCGCTGTGGTGGCGGGGCGCCCGCCCGCATACGGTACGATGCCCCGTGCAGCCGCCTGTACGGCTGCCCCCACCCCCAAAGCCTCTGCATACCGTACCCACACCTCAGGCCCCCACCCCGACCCAGTGCCTCCACCCAGCAGCCCCCCCCCCTCCCCTCCCGCCCAGCCGCCTCACATTGAGCAGTCCCTGCAGCTCGCCCACTTGTCCGCGCAGGCCGCCCAGCACCGCCGCCTCGCCCGCCGCCGCCGCCGCCGTCTCCGCCCTCAGCCGGTCCAGCGCCGCCTCCTCGCCGTGCAGCCGCGCTGTGAGGCGGTCCACGGCGTGGTGCAGCGCCTGGCCCGCAGCCGCCGCCTCGGCCCGGTAGCCCTCCACCTCGCGGTTGAGAGACGACATCATCTGTCGGGTGGCAGGGTTAGGGTTTAGGGGTGGGGGCGGGGTGGGGGCGGGAGGGAGATAAGGGGTGAGAGTCGTGTTCCGGCGAGGTGGGCGCCGAGCGCGGGTTGGCAGGGTTAGAGCCCAATGTCCTGCAATGGTCACACCCTCCACGCCCAATGCCCCAGCTCACATGGCCCCAGATATCCCACAGCATACCCATCCCACCCCTCTTCGTATATGTGTTCTCAGCACTCCGCCCTCCACATGAACGGCTATCCGCCCCCCTTCCCCCCCACCTCCAGGTGCTGCTGCTGCCGCCGCATGAGCTCCGCCCGGAAGCCCGCCGCCTGCTCGTCCAGCTGCCGCCGAGCCTCCAGCGCGGACGCCGCCTGACCCTCCGACACCGCGCGCCCCAGCCGCTCTATGGCGCCCTGCGCCGCCGCGCGCTCGGCGTTGGCCCGGCTGAGCTCGTCGCCCAGCATGGCCACCTGCCCGCGCAGCTCCGAGCCCAGCCGCACCGCCTCGTGCAGCGCCGCCTGCGCCGCCGCCAGCTTGGCCTCCTGGCCGCGCACCTCCGAGTTGAGCGCAAGCAGCTGCGGGGGGGGGAGTGGAGGGTGGGAGAGTGGCGGTGGAGGTGGTGGAGGAGGGCGGGTGTTGCATGGAGCACCGGCAGCCGTGATGTGCCCGCTGCATACCCATGCCGCCCACCCCACCCCACCTGCCTGCTTCATCCACATCCCAGTATCCCATACACACGCACCAACACACGGTACACGCCCTCCCCCTCCCCCTCCCACGCCCCCACGCCCCCACGCCCCCCCACCTGCTGCGCCACCTGCGCCTGCGAGGCGTGTGCGCCCTCGTGCCGCAGCCGCAGGTCGCCCAGCTCCGCCGCCGCCCGCGCCAGCTCGCCGCTCACCGCCGCCAGCCGCTGGTTCTGGATGTCGTGCGACCGCGCCACCTCGCCCGCGCCCCGCTCCAGCGCCGCCGCCCGCTGCTCGGCGCTGCTGGCTCGCTGCTCCGCCACCGCCGCCCGCGCCTCCAGCGCCGCCAGCCGCTCCTCCAGCCGCCCGCCGTCGGCGCTGGCGCTCTGGCGCAGCACCACCACCGGCCCCAGCCCGCCGCCGCCGCCCATGCCGCCCATGCCGCCCTGCATGTGCTGCGGCCCGCGCGGCGGCAGCGCCAGCGGCTCCAGGTAGGCGGCACCGGGCGGCGGGCGCGGCGGCATGGCCTCCAGCAGCGCCAGGGCGGACTGGTTGTTGGCGCCGGGGCCGCCCGGGCCGCCGCCCATCATCATGCCGGGCCCGCCCACCTGCAGGGCACACGGCAGGCGTGGGGGGAGGGGGGGTGTCAGGTGGGCGCAGGCGGTCCCGGTGTGTGGCGGCTAGGTGGCACTGGCCCACTGGGCCCACCGGCTACACATGGTGCCGCTCCGCTGCCAGCCCACTGCCGTCAGCCAGCCCAGGGGTGCTGGTGCGCACAGGCGGCGAGTCCACATGACCGCCTCAATGACCCCGGTGTATCTCTACTACCACCACCATTCGGTTGCGCACCGGCCATGTGGCCTGACATCACAGCCAAGGGCCCCGACACTGGGGTGTTTCCACAGGCGACTGCCCATCCAGATACTGGCCCACGTCATGTATGCCCCCATGTGCTGCCCCGTGCCGCAGGAGCCTCTTGGCTGCCTAGGCTAGGCTCCTTCCATCCCGCCGCTCTGCACCCGGCCGCCTCTGCACCCCCCCCGCCCGCGCCCGCGCACCTCCAGTGGCGGCAGCCGCGGCCCCCGCTGCCCCGCCGCCTCGCCCCACGCCGGCCGCGGCATCATGTCGCCTCCGCCTCCGCCGTACATGCCCGCCCCAGGGTCCATCATGCCGCCCGGCGCCGGGCCGCGCCCCGGACCCTGCTGCGGAGGCGAGCCCTGTACCAGGCGGGGCGCCAAGGGGAACAGAGCGGGGCGCAGTCAGGCAAGGACCCTTGACTCCCCTTCACCTGGGTTGCTGCGTCGGTGCCCTGGGTAATCAGGAGCAGCGCGCACGCGCCTTCGTCGCCTTCGCCCTTGCCCAACCGCCGCACGCCCACCTGTGCTGCGCCCCCGGCTCCGCCCTCAGAGCGCTGCGCGCCTGGATATGAACGGAGTGCTTGCCAAACGTCGTCACTGCGATTGTTCCGCATCCAGCGCGCTAACCCGCGCGAGGCCGCGCACACATTCAACCGCGAGGCCTTTCACCCTCTTCTCCAGACTTTGGCATTATATGGCATATTATATGATTCCTACTAACGAGTGTGCGTTTCTATTATGCCAACTGAGCGGTTTGTGTGAACTTGTGCAAGGTCAGTCTTCGAAAGTGGAGTCGTTGAAGCCAGACTTGATGCTGTATGAGTTGAGTGCTTATTTTCTATCAATTGTGCAGGTGCCTTGGGCTGTTTCGTTTGTGGACTCCGGATGGGTCTAATGCTGCTCATGCCGAGCCCCCGTCGCTCATAACGTCGCCTGCAAACAATTGCCGGTAACTGCCATAATTCCATCAAGCTGCATTGACACTGACCGCGCAGCTCAGCAGGAAAAGCTGTCCTCGAGTGTCGGAATTGCTAGCGATGGTGCAGGCTCTTTGTAGTGCTGGTGCCGCGCGCCGAGGCGGGCGACAGGCATACAGCTTTCTGGCGTCACTGCTGTCACAGCAGCGCGGGTTTGCCGCTGCAGCGGAGAAGGTGCGTGCCAACGTGTAATCTGATTTGCGCGACTATGCTGCGAGTAAGCCGATCCCGGCGTGGCAGATGTTTCATGGAGCGAATTGCATGCAGGATGTGGTGGTTGTGGGCGGAGGGCCGGGCGGCTACGTTGCGGCTATCAAGGCCGCGCAGCTGGGTCTCAGCGTCGCCTGCGTGGAGGGGCGTGGCGCGCTGGGCGGCACCTGCCTCAACGTGGGCTGCATCCCCTCCAAGGTGTGGCGCCGGGGGCTGAGCATTAAGGTGGTGGGAGGTGGGGCCGAGGGGAGGCCAATGGCAGCCGCAACGGGGGCTGGGATGGGGACACGTAGTAGGGTTGTGATGTGTTTGGGCGGAATGGCCTTCCCTCTAGGTCATGGACGGGCGTACGGGCAATGCCACAATCACACAGCACACGCAGTTGCTGGGGCTTGTACAGGATCCACCAGCCCATGTAGCCGTTACACAGGCGGCCAGATGACCAGCTGGCTGCCACTGGCTCCGCTGGCGGTGGCGGTGTGCGGGTCTGAGCTGGCCCCATCCCTGCTCCCAACACCCTCCCCTGCCCCCCTCCCCTGGCCCCCCTCCACCCCCACCCCAGGCTCTGCTGAACAGCAGCCACATGTACATGGAGGCCAAGCAGCACTTCGGCTCGTACGGCATCAAGATGGACGGGCTGTCGTACGACTTCGCGGCGGTGCAGGCTCAGAAGGACGGAGTGGTGTCGGGGCTGACCAAGGGCATTGAGGGGCTGTTCAAGAAGAACAAGGTGAGGGGAGCGGGGGGGTTTGAAGGGGCGGGTGAGGGGTGGTTGAGGAGACGCGACGGGACGGGGAAAGAGCGGGACGGCGCAGTGGCTGCGGGTTTGAATGGGGTGGGGCATGGGCTTGGCCTTGGGCTCGGGCGGAAGAGCTGTGTGCGGATCCTTATGACCCCATGCGATTGCGGGGTCAAAAGGAAACACAGGGTGCCGGTACGGACATGGCGTCGGCCACACGTAGTATGACCTGCATGCATGTGTGTGTAAGCGGGCCTTGCAACCACTGCCCCCTCACAACCGTGTCCCCCTCCCCTCGCCGCTTCTTCTCCCGCCCGTTCCCACCCCCCATGCTACTGTACTTCTTGATTAATCATGAATGTAACCCCCACACCGCCCCCAGGTGGAGTACGTCAAGGGCTGGGGCAAGCTGGTGTCGCCGCACGAGGTGGAGGTGGCGGCGGCGGACGGCAGCTCCAGCCGCCTGCGCGCTAAGAACATCCTGCTGGCCACCGGGTCGGAGGTCACGCCGCTGCCGGGGGTGCCCATCGATGAGGAGAAGTGAGCGCAGCGGGACTGGGGCCCAGGGCGGGATGGGGCGAGCTATAGGTCCCAACCCCAAATGAACCGAACCCAGTGGGAGACGGGAGCGAGGGGGCAGGTTCTTTCAAACTCATCTCAAACAATCACATCTCGATCACGCCCCAACCCCAACCCCAACCGCAACCCCAACCGCCCCACCCCGCCCCTGCTGCAGGATCGTGTCCTCCACCGGCGCCCTGGCGCTCAAGTCGGTGCCGGGCGAGATGGTGGTGATCGGCGGCGGCTACATCGGGCTGGAGATGGGCAGCGTGTACCAGCGCCTGGGCGCCAAGGTGACGGTGGTGGAGTTCCTGGACAACATCGTGCCCTCCATGGTGCGTGCGCGCGGGTTGGGGGGTGGGGCGGTGGTGGTAGTGGGGGTGGCGGGTAAGGGGTGGTGGGGCTGACGGGGTGGGTTGGGGTGGGAGGCTGGGGGCAGCTGTACTTGGATGGGCGTGGAAACCTCAGCACCTCGGGAAGTGCCGTCTGCGCTCACTCGCTGCTTTGTGTGGACTGGCCCAGATCCTGGCACACACGCCCCCCCGGCCCCGCCCTCCTAACTGCCCCGCCGTGCCCCCCCCCCCCTCAGGACGCGGAGGTGCGGCGCAGCTTCATGCGCACCCTGGAGAAGCAGGGCCTCAAGTTCAAGATGGGCACCAAGGTGGGCGGGGGGGATTGTAATACCAGCCCAAACCAAACCAAACCAAGCTTAAACAAGCGGAGCACAGGGGGCGGGGGAGGAGGGCGGGCGTGAGTAGGAGTAGGAGTGAGGGCAGGAGGACAGGAGGACAGGCCTGGCAGGTGGCGGGCGGGGCGGTGGCAGGTCACTGGTCAGGCCACCCCTGTCTGGCATGTGACCACTCCTGCAAGGGCCCCTCTGCCCAGCCCCGCTGTGCACCGCCTACTGCACTTTGAGCCTTGCAACCGTGACCTCCGCCATTGGGAACGGTGGCCACACGCCCTCCTCCCCCGCTGTGGGCACGCAGGTGACCAAGGGCGAGGTGGTGGGCGGCCGCGTGCACCTGACCCTGGAGCCGGCCAAGGGCGGCGCGGCGGAGAAGATGGAGTGCGACGTGTGCCTGGTGTCCATTGGTGGGTGCCGTGGGGGCAGGGGGGGCAAGGGGGTAGTTTCCTCCAATCCCAACTAAACCAAGGCAGGGGATCAGGGGGGGAACAGGGCAGGGTAGGAGTTAGGTGCGCACGTGGCGACGGGACAGGACGGGCGGGGGTTCGCGTTCACCACTCTGGGGCCTCTGACCGAGTGTGCGACGGGTATGGCGCGGCCCCCACCCCCGGCCTGCCCAAAGCTATTAGGGCAGCTGAGCGTCCGTAGATCGCGACTAGTCGCGCGTAGTAGTGTCGCCGTGCCGCCGCGAACTTAGGTCGTGCCAGGCTATGCAGCAGCTTGACATCAAACGGGAACACTATTTCGGAGGGTCTACGCGCTGGAGCTGGAGCTCGAGCTGGAGCCGGGAGCTGGTCAACATCGTCGGTAACGCTTGATGTTCCGCAAGATGGTCTACCGTCTACCACTTCCTTAACTAGTCATGAATGTAACCCCCACCCCCGACCCACAGCAGCCCGCCAGTCTACCCCTTGTCCTCCCCGTGTCACCTCTCCCTGTCCCCCAACCCCCCTGCCCCGCCTGCCCCGCTCGCCCCTCAGGCCGGCGGCCCTACAGCAAGGGCCTGGGCCTGGAGGCTGTGGGCGTCAACACCGACAACCGCGGCCGCGTCATCGTGGACGCCCACTTCCGGTGAGGGTGCCAGGGGTGCGGCTGGGCTGGGCTGGGCGGGGCTGGGCTGGGCACGGAGCGACCTGGCTGGGCTGGACCGCCGCAGCTTCGCGGTCGGGGTGCACTGCGTGTGCACTGCGCTCCCCAGCATACGCACACGCGTGCCTGGGTCGCCACCACCAGCATTACCACCACCATCAGCCACCGTACTAATGCAGGCCAGCAAAGTATGACAATGTCACACACCCATCCCGTACCACCCGCGCACGCTCGCAGCACCAACGTGCCCAGCGTGTACGCCATCGGTGACCTGGTGCCGGGGCCCATGCTGGCGCACAAGGCGGAGGAGGACGGCGTGGCGGCGGTGGAGATCATGGCGGGTGCGTGTGCGTGTGCGTGTGTGTGTGTGTGTGTGTGTGTGTGTGGGGGGTGATGTCTGGGTAGTGGCGTGGACTGGATGAGCCAATGAGTATGGGTGGGGATGGGGTCTCGGGTTCTATGGTTGGGGACGCCTCCGGACGTCCGCAAGTTTACACGCGCACACGGACTCGCGCCTGGTCCTCTGACCCTGCACGCCCGCACACCCACACACGCCCGCCCGCAGGCAAGCACGGCCACGTCAACTACGCCACTGTGCCCTCCATCTGCTACACCCACCCCGAGGTGAGAGGGCTGGGGTTAGGGAGGGCATCCCTGGGGCAGTGGGTGCCGCGCTTGGGTCGTACGGTATGCGGCGGGGGCTGGCTCTGTGGCAGCGCAAGCAAGACGGGGCTCCTGGACGCGGGTCGCGGCGGGCCGGGGCGGGCGGCCACACGTGCCACATCGAGCCCCCAAGGCGCCAAGGCCTCCCGCCTCTTACCTCCATATCCTCTGCCCCCCCCCCCTGCCCCCAAAACCCCAGGTGGCCTCTGTGGGCCTGACGGAGGAGGAGGCCAAGGCCAAGGGCCACGAGGTCAAGACCGGCAAGTTCAGCTTCATGGCCAACAGCCGCGCCCGCGCAGTGGGCGACACGGACGGCATGGTGAGCGGTCTGCTTGCATCGTTGGCGTGAAGCCAAGAAGCCGCCTTGCCCATGAGACGCCACGCCCATGACACGCCCCTGCCCCCCCTTCCCCCCCACCACCACCACCACACTCCTGTGCAGGTCAAGATCGTGGCGGACAAGAAGAGCGACAAGCTGCTGGGCATGACCATCATGGGCCCCAACGCCGGCGAGATGATCCACGAGGGCGTGCTGGCGCTGGAGTACGGCGCCAGCTCCGAGGACATTGCGCGCACCTGCCACGGCCACCCCACGCTCAGCGAGGCGGTCAAGGAGGCGGCGCTGGCCACCGCGTTCGGCAAGCCCATCCACATGTGAGCGGGACTCGCGGTCGCGGCCCCGGAGCGCGGCGGCAGGGGTGGTGGGAGCAGAGGCGCTTGTGTGTTTGAGGTTCAAACGTTGTGGTGGCGGCATACTGGGCGGTGGGGGAGGGGGGGAGGCGGCGACGGAGCTGCAGGCGTTGGAGTCTTGGAGGCGCTGCGGCGGTCGCAGCGGGGTTAACCGAGTGGGGCAGCAAAGGATGCCGATGTGGGTTGTGCGCGAACCAGCAGCAGCAGCAGTAGCGGTCGGCCGCGTGCGGGCTTGCGTTTCTTGAGCGGGGTACGTCCCGGGTGCTGTGACGTGTGCAGGTCCCGTGGGGGGAATGTGTGGAGTATGGTGTTGTGCTCAATGCTGGCATGCTTTACAGATGTGAGCAAGTAAGAACGCGGCAGTCATCTCTTGTCCGGCGGGTGGCTGGGGCTGCGACGTACGGCGCCCCTGTGCATGACGAGGGTGCATTGTAACAGAAAGCTGCGGATGCGTGCACTGCAGCACTTGTTAGTCGGTCCGTGGTAATCACGCATGCACCAAGCCAGCCAGCCAGGTTTTCCCCTGCATGCAGCCCTTTTGTAGCTGTGCCCCAACGGGCTGGCGGACTAGGGAGCACATCGTATCAGGTGCTCAATTCCCCCATGCGGGAACGGGCTGGCGGACGGGTTGCATGGTTCGAAGTGTCGAAGTACTTGAAATACAAAGTACATCACTTCATAACGCACAGCTGCTGCGGAAGTCTGCTTTGATACATCGTGGCTTTTGACCCTTTGACCCTTTGACCCTTTCAAAATCGAAAATGGGTTTCTGGGTGCAGACTCAACGATGCGTGCGTAGGTATACCCCAGACCAGGGGAGACTCTCCCCTGCCCCAGACTCACATCATGGGCGGTGGGGGAGGGGGGGGGGGAGGCAAGCGGGTCCCACTCCAGGAAAAAGCGTGTCCCCAGGGAGGCGCCCACTAGCGGACCGCCATGCGATCCATGGAGCGTGCCCCTAAGGGTGTCAAGTGACATGGGACGCAACGTACGGTGTTATATGCCGAGCGCGAGAGGAGGCGTGTGCAGGTAGACAGTGGCGTAGAGCTGAGGTGAAAGGAGGCTGTTCCAGAGTCGTAACAAACGTTGGACCAAAGGTACTGCGGATGCTGGCGTGCGCACAACCTCCCGGACCGGTGACCGGGTCGGGGTCGGGGTCGGGGTCGGGGTCGGGGTCGGGGTTGGGGTCGGGGTCGGGGTCGGGGTCGGGGTCGGGGTCGGGGTCGGGGTCGGGGTCGGGGTCGGGGTCGGGGTCGGGGTCGGGGTCGGGGTCGGGGTCGGGGAAATCCAAGGGACGCAAATCGCTCGTTTTCGCCCGCGCAGCTTCTAAATACTTACGTATTTATGTAATATTAATAGCTGGGCCAACGCCCTGTCAAAATGCGAGGGCGCGCGCGGACTTCCCCCGATCTGATCTGGGTGCCGGTGCTGGGGGGTCGGGGCTGTCCGCCTGGACGTCGGACGGTTGGACGGCGCGAAGTAAGTTCAAGTTCGCCCTTGCGGCGAAACCGTTCAGCCTTACACGTTTTGCAAATATAAGAATAACATAGTCTCAGCTTCATAGGTCTCGCGTTGTGGGGCAGCCAGCACGGCACTAATAAGGACAGGTGCTCGCGCTCGCAGCTTACGCGCCTACGGGCATCCTGACAGGTACATAAATGCTGAGATTGAAGCAATCTACGTATCTGATAACTAATTTGGACCAGCATCAGCCTGTGCGATGAAATCGGCCAAAGAATTGTCTTTCTTGAGGCATCGGACACCATTCTATGCGTTAGAGTGCGCGAAATATGGTTTAGCCTCAGTCACTTTCGCGATCGAGGTTCCCTGACTAGAGTCGGGTATCGGAACTTTGTCGCTGGGGCCTCTTCTACCTTGTGTACAATAGCTTCGTGTAATGGATGGCTTAAATAATGGCCGTGTACAGTCGGCGGGGGCCGGGAACGTGTGTTTACCAACTTGACAGGGGCCCCCCTGTTCTGAAACGTATAGGTGCGCCGCGCCCCCTGCGGGGGCCGGGGCACGCTAACGGGATGGCACCAAAACCCCTTGGTAGATTGTCCTTCAAGGAAGCCGCCACGTCTACGGACTCATCTCGGCGCCATCAGATGCTTGAAGGACAATCTACCAAGGGGGTTTCACCGCGTGCCGTCCGGGGGGTGCGTTTCCCCAGCCAAACCCGCACGCCGAGGAGGCCAGGAGACGTCGCCCCGAGAAAAATGCAGAGCGGGATACAGACTCCGCCACTTAATATATATGTTACATGCAATCTGTTGGAGCAATAGCGCTTGACAGCAGGCTAAAACGTGCTCGTCGAGGCTCAAGTCGCGAAATTGACCGATGCCAACATCCTACATAGGCGTTGTTTTCGGGCTTTATCGATTGCCGTCAACACAGATATATGCGTAGGTGTAGTTAGGCTACTGTCTGGCCTGGTATGGCGTGTCGTGGCGAACGCGACATTTAGATGTTCGAGGTCGGCCCCGGCTCGATTCAATGCCCCCGGGTTACTCTAATGACCTTATGTGTGGTATAAGATGCTATAGGAAAGGTATTGGGCTGGGGACACGACCGGCCCGTAGGGCCGTGCGCGAGTGGGACCCGCTTGGGGGGAGGCGGCGACGGAGCTGCAGGCGTTGGAGTCTTGGAGGCGCTGCGGCGGTCGCAGCGGGGTTAACAGAGTGGGGGGTCCGGTTTACGCTCGGGGTTTCTGAAGTTACTGAGTTTGCTGAGGCGGGGCGGGACAGGGCATGATGCGCATGTGGCTAACGTTGCCGCAGCTTCCAACGAGACGGACTGGGGGTCCCGGACTGCCCGGACTCCCCGGACTGCCCGGATGTAACGAATGTTTATTAATTTGTACGGCTGTCTGGGGGGCGTTGGAAACGGGGGTCGTCAGTGAGGGGAGGGGATCGGTGGGAATTGGTGGGGTTCGGTGGGAGCAGGGCAGTGACGCACTCCCCTGGTGACGCAGGCCGGAGGGAGGAAGAGGGGGTGCCGGGCTGACAGGATTGTTGATAGAGCTCCAAAGCAGCGTACATATGAAGATAATGCCAGTCCTGCACGCGAATGTCAATGACGCGGACCTAAAATGCGTCTGCAAAGGCCATTAATTAATGCTTGCTGTCCCAGTCTGACATTTAATGTTCATCACAAATTCATTGTTGCGTCGCTGCAAGCTTATTTGCAGAATGTATAATATTCTATGTATCTTACACATACTCGCAAGCATGAACGTCTTACTCGTCGTTAACCAACTTCGAGACCCGAGTCGCTGATATATTTTATGCCTGATCAAGCATTGCATCTGTTTTCAATGTCCTTCATATACTAGGCAAAGCGATATGCGGACACGTTGCTTACCATGGCGCGAGCAACCGGGCACGCGAATGCGCTGGGGTGGACGCCGCTGTCCTCCGCGAGATTTTCCAGCGAGCCGATGCATGCCGATGTCGCCCACGGTGGACGCCTGCAGCAGCACGACAGCACCGCGCCCGCGGCCGCGCCCTTGCTGGTGTTGCGGCGCGCCTCAGCCAGCTTCTTCTTGCTGATGTGGGTTGAGCGCGAACAAGCAGCAGCAGCACGTGCCCGGTTCTTGAGTGGGGTACGTCCCGGGTGCTGTGACGCGTGTGCAGTTCCCGTTGGGGCGTCCATCGGGAATGTGTGGAGTATGGTGTTGTGCTCATTGCTGGCATGCTTTCCAGATGTGGGCGAGTAAGAAGGGGGCAGTCATCTTTTGTCCGGCGGGTGGCTGGGGCTGCGACGTACGGCGCCCCTGTGCATGACGAGGGTGCATTGTAACAGAAACCTGCGGATGCGTGCACCGCAGCACTTGTTATTCGGTCCGTGGTTCTCACGCATGCACCAAGCCAGCCAGCCAGGGTTGGCTAATTGGCTTGCCCCTTCCCCCGAAGGGGGAGGGACGGCAGGGGGACGGAAGCCATTGCGGTCGCATCGAGTCCCCAGGCGGGGCCCCCCCCCCGGTTATGACAGGTTTACCTTGAGTTACTTCGGAAACCCGAACGCAGCCAGAGTTCTTGTGCAAATAATACGCCTTTCAATTTGTCCCAAGCGATGCATAACTGTGCGGAAACGCGAGGACGACGTTACTAGAGGTGAAGGGATTGGAGCAGGGGAGAACGCTTGTGTTCACCGGCGCCTCCCCGCACAGTCCGGGCATCCCTCCCCCCGCACCCCCATCCCACCCCGTTCGCACAACTACGCGCTGAAATGGACGTTTGGAATGAGCCCATAGCCGATAGCTCGGCTCAAGGGTTAAGTTCCCGTCATACTTGGCCTTGCAATGGTGCGCAATGGGACAGAGGGGAGGGGGCAAGCCGGGGTACTGCGTAGCGGTAGGTGTTTCCCCTGCATGCAGCCCATTTGTATTTTGTAGCTGTGCCCCAACGGGCTGGCGGTCCATGGCGGGGTGCAATGACATCGTTTCAGCCTTTCAGGTGCTCATGGCGCTGAAGGGGCGCTGAAGGGGAGCAGCGCCCACCGCACATGAGTCAGCACACGGGGTGCGGCGGCATCCTTCTTGGAATCACGTCAACGTCTTACACAGACCGTGCAAACAGGTCAGTCATCGAGCACGTGCCACGTGATCTTGGTCACTGGCACATCGAAGAACTCCGAACCATTATGGCATCACAGCGGTGACACCGCCAACCCGCCACCACCTCGGTGCGCAGAGCCCCCAGCAGATATCGACCCCTCGCAGTCTTGACCCCTGCCCGGACCCCCCCCCTTTAGGGGGTCCTGTACTACAATCACAGCATTGTGGACATGAATGTAAAACCACGCCGCTGCAACACCGCGCACGCATGCCTTCACACCGCATGGACAAGGCGGCTTATTCAGCCCGCTGTTGCCATCGGGCGGAGCCTCCGGCACCTCCGGCAGCATGTACGCACTAGAACAAGCCCCTCCTGCCGCACCCCGCACCTACAGTCTGGAACACCAACCACACCGCCTGTGTCTGGCCAGATGCCACTTATGCAAGTAACACAACGCAATGCCCCACAAGCGCCCATTCAGAAGGTTGGTTCGATCTGCAGCGTCTGCGCCAGCAGGTGGTGCCGCGCCCGGAAGAAGGTGTCCACGCAGGCCCGCCCCTCCGGCCCCTCCGCCGCGCCGCCGCCCTCACCCGCCGCCGCCGCGCCGCCGTCTGCCTCCGCTGCCAGCGCCCAGGCTGCCTCGAAGTCGGCGTCGCTGAGCGCCAGGCCCGCCTCGTCCACCAGCTGGCGCAGCTCGGACTTGGGCCTGCGCGGGGCGGCAGGGTGCAGGGGGTCGGTGGGTGAGCGCCCTGGCGGATTGCTAGGCCGGTGCCCGCCTCTACACGCCCGCTTCCAGCTTGTGCGCCGCCGCCCCTGACTGAATGCGTCTGTGTTGAGTGCGCAGCCCACCCTGGCCTTGACCTTCCTCAGTACAGCCCAAGTCCCCCAACACTCCGCCCTCTTCTACCCTGCTCCCACCTCCCTGCCCCCCCCGCCTACCCCCACCCCCACCTGAGCGCCACGAACGCCTCGTCGCTGATGCCCAGGTCCGCGGCCCGCGGCGGCCGCAGCACCTGGCCCGCGTCCGGCTCGTTGCCGTAGTTGCAGGCGTTGGCCACGGAGCGCAGCCGCGGCAGGCGCACGTCGGTGCGGATGGTGGGCACTCCGAAGGCGCGGCCCTCGTCGCCGGGCTTGGGCTGGTTCCTGGAGATGCGGGGGGTGGGGGTGCAAGGCATGACTATGCAGGAGAGTAGCGCAATGCTGGAACTGCGGAAGCGTGGAGGCCAGCGGTGCGGTGGGGTTGGGCCCGGGGTGTGCATGTGTGCAGCGCTAGTGACCAGGGGCCAGGTAACCGCCTTCAAACTGCCAGTGAAATGACCACGGGAGATGTGGAGGCATCCCGCCGCCCACACACACGCAGAGCCCCCGCCCGCGCACCTGTAGCCCTCCCGCAGGCTCTTGCCCAGGTCTGCGTCTGGCTGCTGCTCGTCCGCGCCAAAGCGACCCGTCAGCAGCTCGCCCACACCTGAGGGGGAGGCGGGCGTCCATGTGTTGAGAGGTGAGGCTGCAGTGGAATGGCGTGAGCAAGGCGGCTGCATGCGTTGCGAGCAGCCACACGCATCCGCCCAGCAACTCGGCAGCCCCACCTCGCCGCACCCCCAATGCCCACCCGCCCCCACCCTAACCCCTGCTGCACGCACCCGGCTCGCGGCCCTTGCGCATGGAGGGCTGGCCGAAGGCGTGGTCGGGCGCCAGCTGCGGCCGGTCGCCAGTGCCCAGCTGGCGCGGGCGGCCCAGGTAGTCGGTGGCAGTGGCCTTGAAGTCCTCGTGCAGCTTGGGCAGCACCTTGGGAGCCTGCAGGGGGGGAGGGCGGAGGGAGGGGGAGGGAGGTGGAGGCGGGAAAGGGGCGGCCGGATGACTTGATATGGGGGGTTATTGCCTACAAACCTGCACGAGTATGAGCGCGTCCCGCAGCGCACCCCCGCCCCGTTTCAACCTCGCCCCCCAAACTCCCATCCGCCCCCACCCCCATCCGGCGCCCCGCCCCCCGGGTTCGGTTCAGTTTGGGCTGGTATCTACCCCCCCCCCCCCTACCTGCAGGCTGGGGTCCAGCCCCGGCTGCAGCGCCTTGCGCACGCCGTCGCCCACCCCGTTCCTGTCCACCGCGCCGAAGCGGTGCTGCGCCGGGTCGATGCCCGCAGCATCCCAGTTGTAATCCCGCCGCCGCTGCTCGCCTGCGGGTGCACGGGGGGGCGGTACATTCATGACTAGGTAAGGAAGTGGTAGACGGTAGACCATCTTGCGGAACATCAAGCATTACGGGGGGAGAGGCAGCGGCGGGACCCACCAGGTCAGCACCGCAAGTGGACACGGCCCCATAGACTTCAGCTGCCCAGGCGGTGAGATACCAACTGGCCGCTAACTCTTTCCAGGTTGACTACACAATCACGGTTCCTTGCTCTCCCACCTCACGACCCCAGAGTAGGAGAGCACGGCCCCCGCGCATCGCGTCCACATGACCCTTCCAGGCTGCTTCTCCGACAGCGCACATCCTGCCACAGCACCTGCCTGCGCAACCACCAGGCCAGCCCCCAGCCCACCCATCGCCACCAACTTCAGTGATGCTGCCGCTGCCCTTCCCAGCGCCACACCGCCAGTACGGCCCCCATTCTGGGCCGTGGTTTTGGAATCAGAAGAAACTACCTCCCTTTTGGGCTGGTATCTGCAACCCCCCCTTCCCCCGTCCCCCCTTTGCCCCCCTCCCCCTCGCCTCTCCCCTCCCCCCTCGCCTCGCCTCCCTCACCGGGCTGGAAGTCCTGGTGGCTGCGTGTGTACATGGCCCGGGTGGCGGCGTCCTCCTCCGCGGGCCGGTCGGTGGGGAAGATGACGGCGGCGGCCTGGCGGGACAGGTCCTTGCCCTGCATGGCCCACGTGGGTGGGGGTGGGGGTGGGGGTCAGGGGGTCGGGGGGTGGAGGGTGGGTGGGTGCTGTGCGGGGCGTGGCAGGGTGGTGGAACCATCTCGTTCACGCGACCCCGCATCCAGCAGCTACGCATAACAACACGGTATGCGGCCCGATGCTCCCGTGCACGACCCTAGTGCGAGCGCCACCTGCCAACCGCTCTCACCCGTGCGTCGTAGGTGACGCCGAAGGGGCGCTCGCTGCCCAGCCCCTCGGGCAGCCGGTGGCCGCGCACGTAGCCCGCCCCCAGCGGCTCGCGCTGGGCACTGCGCAGACGTGTGGACACGGCGATGACGAGTCATAGGCAAGGGCATATCCATAGCGCCAGACACTGCATGTAACAAACATCCTGCGGCACTTCGTCCACGTCCCACCGGTCCTCAGCAGCCGCCCGTGGACACGGGCACGCACCCCTGGGCCCCTCTGGACGCACCTGGCATAAACGCCCTCCGCCTGCTCCAGCTTCCACCGCGCTAGCTCTGAGTCAGGGTAGTTCTTTAGTGCCTCATTAATGTTCTGGCCGCCCGACGCTGCCGACTTAACGCCGAAGGGACCCTGCGGCACCGGGTCGTCCGCATGGCCCGGGTGCCGCACGATTTTACCCGGCTCGTGCACCGTGCTTTGCCGGTACTTCTTAATGTCATCTGGAGTTGATGGACGCTCATCATTCCACGTGAGGGCATCTTTAGCTGTCTCGTGCAGCTTCCCCGTAATGCCCGCGGGCGGAATTTGGGGCTGTGTCATTTCTGCTTCATAGTTTGTCCGTCGGAGGGATTGCGTAGTAAGAGACATTTTTAAGGCAACAGCAGGGAAAGCGTCGCGCTGTCTGCCTTGAAAGACAGCAAATGTGAACTCAACCGTGCACAAACAAGTTACCAATTATGGTAGGCGATAGGAGCTATGATACAGATTATTAATATGATGCAATAATAGCAAGGAAGCAACTCTTCGAAGGAACACCTGCATGGGGTGGCACGAACCGTGGCACGGCTCAACAGCGATGCAACACGCACCCTCGCCGCGCGGTGTGGAAGTTAATGGCCGCAGGCTCATTGCTGCAGGCTGGGATGTGCGAGAGCGTCGTGCGAGGGGGTGTGCGGCAGTAGTCAGCCAGGATACTGGTGTTGGGCCCGTCGGTCTCAGGAAGGCCTGCACTGGAAATGTGCACAAGGTTACCCTAGGACGCCCATGCAGGGGGTGGCTCGGAGCCCTCCCCGAAGGGGTGACTATGTAAGCATGGAATCGGGAAGTGCACGCGTGCACACATCAACCGATTTCCCTGTCACACATGTTTCAGGGCTTCTTCAGCGGCTACCAGGCCGCCTTCACCCAGTGTACAGTCACCAGGGTGGCGAACGCCGCGCGGCTGAGGGCCAGCCCTGGCAACATCCCACAGGGGGGCCGAGCGCCAGCTTTTTGGCGCAAGCCCCTAATCTACTTCTGCAAGGTCGGCGCAGGGAGCGGGCGAAGCACTGGAGGCGGTACCGGCGGCTTCGTGGCATTGGGCGTGACAGCCAGTGGCGGAGGCGCCAGCGTGGACAGCAGCATGGGCGCGGGAGGCAGAGGGTGTGCCGGTGGCAAGTGGCGGTGAAAGCCGCGCGTGGTTCGCGTGGCCGGCGTGAGCGGAAGAAGCGGCGTGCCGCGACCAGGCGACGCCGGCAGCAGTGCGCCTGCTACGTGCGGCTGTCGGGTGCTGGCTAGCGCAAACACACTGGCCTGGCAGAGCGCCAGCTTTGGCAGCAGGTGTGTCTGTAGGAAAAACCGGCGCTCCAGCGATGGCAGGCCGGGATCCCCAGTGCGCGACTTGCGTCAGCAGCAGCCGAGCACACACTGCGCACCCAGTAATTCTATGGGTGCGGCGGTGCAGCGATGGCAGTGCGGGCGGGCGGGCTGGGGCTGGGGCGCCTCCTGCGGCATCACCGCCAGTGGGGCCAGCGGCGGCGGCGCTTGACTGTGCACGTACCGTCCGCAGCCAACTAGTGAGCGTTGATGATGACTGACTCCGTCTGCTTTCAACCGTCTGCTTCAGTGCATGAAATGCTCGTACACGTACTTAAGCCGTATGCCTGTCGTGCATGTACAGCCCCTCGAGCAAACGGCACAGCAGCTGGCGGGCGGGAGGCCCAAGGAGGAGGTCATTGGCGGCTGTGGCAATGCCGGCGCTGGCTTCGGAGACTGCGTCAGCAGGTCGGGCAGGGGCCCAAAGTAGGCGCTGCTGCGCCTGTTGGTGGACAAGTACGCACACGCACCTGGTGGTGTACGTGGACGAGTACTACACCAGCAAGTAAGCATGTCCTTCATAAGGACTCGGCAGGGGCTGTTATAGGGTGCAAGCACTCAACTCCATATTTGATGCGGGGCAGGCGTGCGCGAAGTGCTGCGGAACCTGCTCGGTAATGGGCAGCGCTGCCCAGGGGCACCCTGGCGCTGCCTGCAAGAAGCCTGGTGGCTCCCGTGACCGCGACATCCAGGTGTGAGGACACTGCGTGACTGTGTGGGTTAAGCTGCCTCAGAGTCAGCCGGCTTACGGGGCGCCAGGACTAGTTTCGAATGCATGCTCGGCAGTTCAGTGGCGTGCCCCTGACGTTCCTCATGGACGTTGTATTGCAGGGTCACGACGCCAACTCAGCGACGAACATGCGGCATGCGCTGATGGAGATGCTGCTTGGTAGAGCGCGGCCTGCACGTGCGGCCGTGGCGGCGGCGATGATTGCTGCGGCAGTGCAGGGCCCGGCGGCGGCGGCGGCGGCGCGGGCCTGGCGGCGGCGGCGGCGACACAGGTCCTGGGCCCTGCAGCGTCAGCGTGCATGTGCGTCGGGGCCGGCAAGGCCACGTGGAGAAGGAGAGCGCTGCGCCGCCCAAGAATCGGCACCAGCGCGAAGGTCGAGACCTGCCGGTGTCTGGTTTGCAGTCTTTGCTGGCGAGCATACATGGCTTGGTGTGAGGTTATCCTGTGCTTGCTCAATTACTGTGCTTGTGTTTGGAAGCGGGACGTGGCTGGACAGATGGCGGATGGCGCCTGTACAAATCGACCCCAGCGATGTCCGGGAGATGGGCAGCTTCGAAACTTGCGGCCACAGACATGTACCGGCGTGGCGTGGGCGCAGCCCATTTAGTCCGTGAGAGGGAGAGCCATGTTCCTTGTTTGTTTGCTGCACAATATATATGGCGGCAGAAGGCACGGGCAACGCCACATGCACGGTGACTCAGCTCCTTAAAATTGTAGGTTGTGGCGGCCATGCGTCGGGCTCTGCCGCACAGTAG
This sequence comes from Chlamydomonas reinhardtii, assembly GCF_000002595.2. Lineage (NCBI taxonomy): Eukaryota > Viridiplantae > Chlorophyta > Chlorophyceae > Chlamydomonadales > Chlamydomonadaceae > Chlamydomonas > Chlamydomonas reinhardtii. The sequence continues at coordinate 247,547 of NW_025061531.1, forward strand.
CTGTAACAGACATTGTGTTCTTTCACGTTTGCACGGCGGCTAGAGCGGCGGCGCCTCTCTGCTGGGACTGCCGCGCATGCACGTGGGCCGTCGCCGCGCGCCAAGCCGCTTCGGCCTCCACACATTCCAAGACAACAAGCAAGCTGTGAAGTCCCTGCGGGAGATGCAACATGCCGGTGTCGCTTGCAGGGGTTCGCCTGGTCGCGTGCCGCAATGCCGCATGGTCATGTCTGGTCATATGGTCCACCCCACCCCACCCCACTTTGCTATCTATCCACATGCACATGGCCGCCGCACGCTGGGGGGCCAGTCACCCGCTTGCGCATGAAAGAGGCACACGGGCTGCGGCTGCGGCTGCGGCTGCCGGTCACTGGGCATGGCACGTGACCACGTGCTGCTGCTGTAGCTGCGGGGGCGACTGCGGTGCACGCATGCGGGTCGGGCAGCAGCAGGCCAGCAGCAGCACTGTGTGTGTGTGTGTGTTGTGTGTGTGTGTGTGTGTGTGTGTGCGTGTGGACACGTGCGGCTGGGGTCATTTTGGGTCTTTGGTCAACCCCACCCCACGGCAGCTGGACACAGGCACCGCCACAAACTGGCACGTTGCAGCGATGTGCACCTGCCGGCGGTGGCGGCGGCGTGTGCTGTGACACGGAACAGCTCACGCTGCTGCCCGTGCCTTGCGGTCATATCATGGTATTTGCACCGCACAAGCCGCATGGTGGACAAGTGGAGGCACGCACGGCGGCATGAGGGCGACTGACATGCACCCGTGTGTTGCATGGGCCCGTGTCATGACACCTGACTGCCCACACCGCGCCACAGGGCAGTGTTGCAGCGCATCACGGACCTCACTGCCCCGTCGCTCACTTGCACCACCCTGGCTCGAGGCAATCAAGTCTTGCGTGAGCTGCATCAAGGTTGCACTACGGTACCGACCGATGGCAGCACCGTACGTGTCCCTTGCTGCTTGCTAGCCTGGAGCAATCGGCGGCGCCTTGCATCTGCATTCACACTAGCTTACATTTCTCAGCACTATCTCGACGGCCGAGTCCTCATCACGATCACATCCAAGCCTGACAGAAGGGGCGTATGCCCTACCGCGCCTGCTGCCGGCGCCTGGCGCATCCTTCACCGGTGCGGCCCGCATGCCTGTACAGCATTCCTCAAACAGTCCGGACATGCAGCGCTTCTGCTTTTGCATCAGTGCCATCCAGCTCATAAATTGAGACGCAGGCATCGCTCGCCAGTCCGTCTCCATAAATCACCCCTGTGCTGCAGACCGCAATACCGGCCGGGCGGCAACGCATGGCCCCGGGGGCTGCGGTCCGCCACGACCGCACCGCCCAGTGCCGGCCGCACACGCCGGTGGTGTGCGTGTCCATACACGTAATATGTGTGTCCATCTAGACGACGAGTACCCATCACGCCCACGCCGCTGCGCGGCTGCCTACAGTATCCAATATTTGCCCAGCTATAATAACGTGCCGGTGCAGTATCATAAGATCCAATGCTCGAATACGCTGTACACAGTGCAGTGACAGTCCTTCCCATTAAGTGCATATCTGGTCATATAAACTTTGCATACATCCATATCCTCATGCGCTCATGTAGCCGGCTTGCCAGCCGCTTCCACGTGGCTGTTCCATGACGGCGCCCGCATGCTCTCACAACTGCTACCGCCGCTGCTGCCGCCGCCGCTGCTGCTGATGCCGTTGCTGCTGCTGTTGCCATATCTGCCCCTGTTGCCGCTGCGGCTGCGGCTGCCCTTGGCAGCGGCGGCGGCCGGGGCGGGCTCCGCAGCTGGCGGCTGCGCATTCACCCTCACGCCCTCACGTGCGGGGCCTGCGGCTCCGGCCTCAGCAGCACGGGATACATGCTGCACCCGTGCCTGCACGACGGCTCCACCCTCCCCCTCCTCTTTACCCTCATTGGGACGCTGCTGGTCGGGCAGCAGCAGCAGCTGCTGCGGCGGCGACCGCAGGTGATCTTGGCGCCGTGGCAGATCCCTCTGTTGCTCCTGCTGGCGGTGGTCGTGGCGAGGTGCCGGCTGCGGCTGCGCCTGCGGCTGTTGGCCGCCTGCGCATGCACCCGCCGCCTCCGGCTGCCGCCACAGCCTGCCCAGCGCCTCCGCCAACACGTCCCGCACCGCCTCCACGGCGCCCTCCATGCGGCCCGCCAGCTGCTCAGCCGCGGAGCAGCCGGCAGCGACAGCAGGAGGTGCGGCAGCTGCGGAGGAAGTGCCACGCCCACCGCTGCCTGCCGCGCGCGGGGCCGCTCGACCCACTGACTCCTGCTTCCTGTCCTCCTCCGTGCCATCGTGGCTTTGCCTCTCTTCCTCCCTCTCGTCCCATTCCTCGTCGTCCCCATTCACCAACGCCTGCTTCCGCTTGTGTTCCTCCTGCCCCAGCTGCTGCATCCACCGCCTGCTGCCCTCCTCCGCGTCCCGCTCCGCCGCATCCGCCAGCGCTCCGTAGCAGTCCGCCACCGCCTCACACGCGGCGACCAGGTAGTGCGCGGCGGAGCGCCAGCAGCAGCAGGGGAGGGCGGGCGCACAGCTACCCAGCAGGCGCAGGGCGCCGCAGCGGCAGGCCCCGCGACCGCCTGCTCCAGGCCCGCAGCTGAGGCGGGTGGCGGGCAGCAGGGTGGCGACCCGGGCTCGCAACAGCAGCCCCACCACCTCCCGCAGACTACACCTGAAGCGGCTCAGGGCAGGCCCGCCATCGGCAGCAGGCACGGCAGCGGGTGAGGCCACCGCCGCCGCCAGCACCGCCCGCCTACGTTCCAGCGCGTGTGCCGCCTGCATCTGGGCGGCGGGCACTTGCAGCATGAGCCGCCACACCGCCTGCAGCTCAGCCGGCTCCGGCTCACGAGGCGGCGGCGGCGGCGGCCCCGCTGGGGAGTGCGGCGACGGCAACCGTGACGGCGGCACATGCTGGCTTGCGGGTGGCTTGCTGCGGGCTGCTTCTGCAGTTGCTGCCGCGAAGGAAACCGGCGGGGAAAGCCCCGCGCCCACCTCCTCGACCGACACTCCCACATCGTCCCACCGCCGCCGTGCCGCTTCCCCACCAAAGGCGTGAGGCCAAGCCATGTCAGGCCCTGCTGCCCCAACTGGTGCATGGCAGCGCCGCTTGTTACTGCCCTCCCCTCCGCCCTCGCCGACTGCTTGCGCTCCAACTGAAACCTGGAAAGGCCCAGCGCCCGCCTCCTCATCTCCTACCACCGTCGCCTGATGTCCTCGCGCCTCTTCAGCCTTCTGCTGTGACGCCGTCACCTCCTGTTTGCCCTGCGATGCCACGTCGCCTGCTGCTCGAGCTGGTGTGTAGCGTCGCCGCTTGCTACTCATTCCCCCATCCTCCCCAAGGCTGCTTTCTGTGCTATCGCCAACTCTGCGGCTCCTCCGTGTTTGTCCTTGCGCCTTCTGCAGCTGCCGGTTAGCCGCCATCAGGTGATACCCGTCATGCGGCGCCGCCTCCTGCGGCTGCGGCCCCAGCGCCAGCTCCAGTGTGAGGTCGGGCCTAAGCCCCACGTGCAGCAGCGGCCGCATGTGCATGCGCGCACTCACAGGCACCTGCAGGGCCAGCGCGCCGTGCGAGCCGGTGGGGCCGATGCGGCAGCACAGCCGCTGCTCGTGCTGTTGGGTGGGGCGCGGCGGCGACTCCTCCGCGGCTCCAGGGAACACTACAGCCGTGCTTGCCGCGTCGTGCTTGCCGGTCATCGAGTCCGCTGTAAAAACGACCGCAGTCCGCACAGGCATGTCGCCGCGCCGCTGCTCTACAGGTAACGCCTGCCGTCAGAAAAACACACGCTTTAGGAATGCGCGTGAAGAAAGTTGAGTGGCACACGTGGAGGTAACATACTTAGGCAAAGTCTTCGCAAGAATACTATTCGTGCTGGGTTACCAAATCGCCTTACCCAGAGAAGGGACGGCGGGACAGCAATATGCTTGACATCGCCCAGGCGCCCGGAACAAGACTGCATCAGCGAAGGTCCACGGCTGCCCAACGTAATCGTCTTTTTGTCAGTGGAAGACCAGTACACTACCAGGCTGCTGCGAGGCACAGCGCTAGGCTCTATTTCCATTTTGCTTTCAGGGGTGGTCCGTTTGGCGTGAGATCTACATACTCTTGGTATTCCATAATGTGTGTGAATGAACTTGGAGTGTTTGTATCGTCAGCACGACGGCTGTCTCCAGACCCCTATCAAGTGTGAGCCAAATCATGCGAAGAGAAAATCACACACCGGCAGGCCGAGCATTGGCCAGCGCTTTCCGCAATTCACGCGTGTCGCCAAGGACGAGTTTACAAAGTTCACGGGCGGTTGGACCATTGGCAGCTACTGTTGGCTGTTTTTGCGTGACTTCCTTTCTTAGGCTCCCAAAGGCCTGTAAAAATGATGGATTCAAAGACACAGCAGACGGCGAGCCGTCATAAAGAGCCTGTCACCGTTGTCCATTTCTGTAGCGGCTCGCTCTCACGCCTCTTTCTTCCTGGTCCGGGCGCAACCCCCAGTGGACGCGTTCGGACCAGCCATGGCACCGAAGCGGCGCCGAGACGAAGCTGAGAAGGCGGAGGAGGAGAAAGGTGGGGGAGCGATTGCCCCTCGTTGCCTGTCCCTGGCACTCCCGCCAGGAGCACCCCTGACTCCCGCCGTCCATCTTCTCGGAATCATTGCGTGAGGGTGCGGATTGGGATCGCTTAGTTTAACTAATCCGCCCAGTTGGGGCCCACGAGGCTGTCCATCGTCAAAGTTGGCCGGGGTTCATTGCAAGGGGGAGAGTCAGAAGTTGCTGATGCTACAAAAGCATGTGGGGACTTGGGGTTCAGGGTTTTTACTGGTCAGGAACGGTGCGTTTGTTCGTGCGTGTCCATCCGTTCGTGCGGCCAGTTGCGCTGTCACACCGGTATGAACGCGGAACAACCCGCTCAGGCCATCACGGACAGTGACGATGACTAAGCACGGTTCCGCAGGTGCAAGGGGGTGGGCTAGGGTCAGGCTTTCTGTTATGTTTTTTATGTTTGTGGTTGGGGTTGGCTCGTGATGCTTTGTGGTCACGAGGTGCGCCTCCCTGGGGACACGCTTTTTCCTGGAGTGGGACCCGCTTGGATGGGGCAGGGGAGAATGAGCCGCAGGCACCACGCAAACACGCACGAAACGACTGCACGGCGTGACGTCGAAACGGTGCTCCCTTCTGTACCCCAGAGGCCCGCGCACGCTCTCGCCCCATGAGTACCTCGGCATACCTTCAGATGGTTTATAACCAGATGGACTACCGCTGACCAGAGGTAGGCATAAGCATTAATTGGACAAGTGTTCCCCGGTCATGCGATGGGAAGGCGGGGTCATGCGATGGGAAGGCGGGGCATGCGTGTGCACAGATGGGGCGTACTGTCATTGCAACCTCTGGACGCAGCACTGGCGGGTCATGTGCACGTGTGTGCTAGGGGCGGGCGCTAGGTGCAGCACGTGGGAGTGTGGCAGTTTGTGATGAGAAGGCGCGGCGTGCGTGTGCGCAGAGGGGACTTGCTGTCACTGCTAGCATGGGGCCCATCTAGCATGGGGCCCATCTGGGCCCCATGCCGCGCCGATTTTGGCCACTCGCGCCGATTTTGCACCGCTCAGGCCTGCAGGTGTTTGAGCGGGGTTTGGGTTGAGGGTGCAGGGGTCAGGGGTACAGGCGCCAGTCAGGGTAAGGTTCAGGTTCAGCGGTCAGAGGCAGGTTCAGCTGTCAGAGTCAGGGTCAGGGTCAGAGTCAGGTTCAGCTGTCAGAGTCAGGGCCAGAGTCATGAGCAAGGGGGTGGAGGGGGACGGAGGGGAGACGGACGAGACATTAATCAAACTACCAGGCGCACATTAGACTAGCCTGAAAAGCTAAGAATACTCGGTTCTACTACGAGCTTGTAATGTATTCTCAAGCAGATAAAGCTTATAGATCTATTCCAATTTAATAAACAGAAACCGATGAATTCGGGGGGCACTGTGGACAATCGATGATCTCGGTCATGATATGTTGCTTGCCCGTCTTCCAGCTGTGTCGAGTTAATTACAAACATGTTTGAAACGGATTCAATAGGCTGTTGCTACATTTTAAGCGCGAATTGGTGCTGGCAAACATCTAGATAGCTAAATCAAGATACTTCGATCGCCGGTCCTTAGACTGGTCCGCGCCGGCCCGTCGCTGGGCTCGCGCTCCCCCCGGGCCTCCCCTGCCGCCCTCCTTGACTATAGCATGCCTTTGCACGTCCCGTAATGATCCATCAACTGTCTAGTAATTGAGATCTGACGCTCATAGACATAAACAAGTGCAAAAGGGCGCCTATATTACACTCCGTTATCCTGTCGACACCGCATGCCTTGCAACTAGAGAGCGTTTCCATAGGCCTCAGAGCTACGACTCAACCTAACTCTATTAGGTCAGCCACCATGGCGGCGTCTTCGCCCCTGGTCCGGCTCAGGCGGCTTGCGCTGCCCCTAGCTCTTGTAGCGCTGTGCGCTGCCGCGGCACATGGCCAGACGTTGACCTCAGCGTTTCTTACTTCTTCCACATCAGTTACGGTCACGTTGAGCAACAGCACGGGACCATCCTCAGACTGTCGCAACGCGTTCTCCTATTTCGACCTGAACAACGGGACAAAGGCGTCTCCGTTCGCCAACTGCACAGCCAACGGGACCTTCACTGTGCTTCTTACACTTGCCAGCGCTGGCACCTACGCCGCTGGTGACCAGCTGAACATCAAGGTCAACCAGACCACACTCAATACCACGGCGGGGGCCCCCTTCGTGGCGGCTGCCGTTGCAGTGGCGGTGCCGCCGGTCGTCGGCGCGGCGACCCTGACGGCCAGCCGCACCGTTGTGGTGAAGCTGCCGCTCTCGGGTAACACCGTGCCTGACAGCTTCGCCACCAACATGACGGTGTGCGGCGGGGCCGTGGAGCTGCGGGCCGCGGGCGCCAGCGCAGCCAAGGTGGCGCCCTTTGAGGCATGCAGCCTGGCCGCAGACGTGCTGACCCTGACACTCAAGTCAGCAGGCACCTACGCCCCCGGTGCGTGCGGGCGGCCTTTCGGAACAAGCATGCAATCAGAAGGGCTGGGTTTCCGGCTGGGTGTTTGCAAGGTCATGCAATCAAAAGGGCTGGGTTTCCGGCTGGGTGTTTGCAAGGTCATGCAATCAAACACTGACTTTCTTCCTGTCTTTTCACTATTGCAGGTGACACAGTCAATGTGGTGAACGGCCAGTCTACCCTGAGGTTCGGCACCACCGCCTACGCGCCCCTGGCCAGCGGCAGTGTCATCCGCCCGACCCTCACCTCGGTGTCTCTCAGCAGCACTACCACAATCCTCATCGGCACCTCCGGTCCCGCCTCCCTGCCCGGAAATGCGTCCGCAGCTGTGTGCAATGCCGTGTTTGACATTGCGCTTAAGAATGGCACTGTCCTGCCCGGCGCGCTGTCGGCCTGCTCTGTGGGCCCCGGCGTGACGGCCATCACCGCCGCCCTAGCCAACGGCACCGCTTACTCGGACGGCATGACGGTCACGCTCAAGGCCAACCAGACCGCGCTCAAGGCCGGAGACCAGACCGCCGCCGCGCCCCTGTTCGTGCCGCCCACCGCCGCCCTGGCCATTGCCCCCACCATCCTGTCTGCGTCGCTGACTGCTGCCGACACCATCACCGTGGTCCTGCCCGTCGCCAGCTCGCTTGACACGTCGGCCTGCAACAGCGCCTTTGAGCTCCGCGCGGCCGCCTCCTCCACCGCCAAGTCCAGCCCCTTCTCAGCCTGCTCCCTGGCCGTGAACAACACGCAGGCGGTGCTGACCCTGGCCTCCGCCTCCACCTACACCTCGGGCGACATCCTGGACATCAAGAGCGGCAACGACAAGCTGCTCGCAGGCAGCACCGCCTACGTGCCCCAGTCGGTCACCGTGCTGCCGACCATCACCACCGCCACCCTGGTCAGCTCCACGGTCGTGCGCGTGGCTCTGCCCGTCGTGTCCTCCATCCCCGCCCCCTACTCCGCTGACGACTGCGCGCGCTCCATTGTTGTCGCCGCCGCCAGCTCCACTGCCGCCAAGGCGATCTCGGCCTGCGCGCTGTCCGCTGACAAGAAGGCGCTGCTGGTCACGCTGGCCGCCGCCTACCAGCCTGGTGAGCTTTGATCCTTGTGTAGGGGCGGAAGGGTGGGACGGCCCCAAATAAACCGCAATGGACGGGCATGGGCGGATAGTTGACCTAGCAAACCAGCCTTTCACTACCTGCCTACTACCTACTACATACCTGCCTAAACAAACCACCATTACCCGCCTCTGTCCCGCCGAACCCTAACGACAGGTGACACCGTGAACGTGCGCACCGGTCAGTGGCAGCTGCGCGCGGGCGCCTCCGTCACCCTGGGCCCCAACTACATTGCCAGCGCAGCCCCCGCGCCCATCCTGCCCGGCCTCTCCGCCGCCACCCTCACCAGCGCCACCCAGGTTGTGGTCACACTGCCCGCCGCCAGCAGCGTCCCCGCCACCTTCAGTGTCAGCGACTGCAACGCCGCCGTTGACCTGGTCAGTGCCGCCGGCGCGTCAAAGGACACTCCCTTCGCCGCCTGCGCGCTGGGCTCTGGCAATGCCACCCTCATCCTCAACCTGACCGCCAGTGCCTACGCCATCGGCGACACCGTGAGCGTGAAGGCATCTCAGACCACCCTCAAGGTGGGCAACACCAGCTACACACCCTACTCCGTGCCCATCACGCCCGTCCTGCTGCCCACCACCACCGCCGTGCTGGTCAGCGAGACCTCCATCTCCGTCACCCTGCCCACCGGCTTCAACAGCTACCTGCCTTCCACCGCAAACGCCTCGGACTGCAACGCGGCATTCGTGCTCGTTTCGGCTACCGGCACCGCCAAGACCGCCCCCTACACCAGCTGCACTGTCTCAGGCACCACCCTGACCCTGGGCGTCGCCGCCGGTACCTACGCCGCCGGTGACTCGGTCAACGTCAAGACCGGCAACTCGCTGTTCCTGGGCGCCTCCTCGACTGGCCCCGCCTACGTCCCCGCCGTCAATGCCACCCAGATCACACCCACCATTGTGGCGGCCTCGCTGGTTAGCACCACCAATGTGTTTGTGACGCTGTCCGCCGCCGCCTCGCCCTCGGCCTTCAATGGCACCCTGTGCAACGACGCGCTGGAGGTGACGGGCGGCTCAGCCACCGTGTTCCTTAACTGCACCCTCACCTCGGACGGCAAGGGCATCAACCTGCTGCTCTCCACCGCAAGCTCCGTCTCGACCTGTGAGTGGCATTTGGGGGTCCCGCGTGCTCATACTTTGTGGTCCAGCAGTGATGACCCAGCCGTGTGCCGTGCTCGCTTGCCTAACGTGCCCTGCTCCCGACTCCCTGACATGTGCAGCCAACACCATCAACGTCAAGGCCAGCCAGACCATGCTCAAGGCTGCCGGCAGCGACGCCGCCTCCAGCCCCGCCTTTGCGCGCCTCGGATCGCCCATCGCCGTGGCCGATGCCCGCCTGAACGCCGCCTTCCTCACCAGCGCCAGCACCATCGTGGCCAAGCTGGGCGCCCGCGCCGTGGCCTCGGATGGCTTCTCCTGCAACTCGGTGTTTGCGCTGCTCATGACCAACGGCAGTGTGCGCGCCAGCTCGCCCTTCACGGCCTGCACGCTCAGCACGGACGGCCTGACGGCGACCCTCACCACCACCACCTACGTGTCCAACGACCGCCTCAACGTGCGCTCCTCCAACACCATCATGACCGTGCTCGCCGCCACCGGCCCCAACTACCCCAACGTCAGCGCTGATGCCAGCGCTGTGACCATCAACCCCGCCATCAGCTCGGCCATGGCCACCTCAGCCACCACCGTCATCGTGCCCCTGCCCATTGCCAGCAACCTTGCCGGCGCCTGCTCGGGTGCGCTGGAGGTCAAGAGCTCGGGCGGCACGTCCAAGACCGTGGACAGCTGCACGCTGAACACGGCCAAGACGCAGCTGACCGTGACCCTCAACTCGGGCACGCCCTTTGCCCAGGGTGACACCATCGCCATCCTGTCCGCTAACACCGGCCTAACCGCCACTGACGCCTCTGGTGCCCCCTACCGCCCCGTCACCGGTGCCTCCGCCATCACCATTGCGCCCACCGTGGGCACCGCTCAGGCCATCTCCTCCACCACCATCACCGTCGTGCTGCCGGCCACCACCAACGCTGCCAGTACGCTGACCGCCGACGCCTGCGCCTCCGCCATTGACGTGTCCGGCAAGTCGTTCTCCAGCTGCACCATCAGCGGCACCACCCTGACCATTGTGCTGGCCGGCACCTACGCCGCCAGCGACAGGATCAATGTCAAGGCCGACCAGAAGGTGGGCGGGGGCTAGGCTGTGGGTGGCGTACTGGCTTCTTGGGGCCGAATGCGTTTATCAATGCTCGTCATTGAGCTTCTTTGTTTAACATGTGTGAACCCCCAACTGGCATCTGCAGGTGCTGCGCCTGGGCACCGGCGCCTCGGCCGCCTACTACGTGCCGCTGCCCTCTTCGGCTGCCGTCATCCCCACCATTGCCAGCGCCAAGGCCATCTCGCGCTCGGTGATCATCGCCACCCTGCCGGTGGGCAGCACCTTTGTGAGCGGCGCCAACGCCTCGGTGGCCGTGGCGGACCAGACCCTGTGCGCCGCCGCGCTGTCGGTTGTCTCCACCCTGCTCACGGACGCGGGCGCCTGCAACCTGACCTCCTCCACCAGCCTGCGCATCACCCTGGCCGCCGCCACCTACAACCCCGGCGACGCCATCACTGTCGCGGACGCCCAGACCGCGCTGTACGCCGGCACTGGTCTGGTGTCGGGCCAGACCTACCAGAACCGCGCGCTCAAGATCAGCCCCGCCTACCTGCTGAGCACTGTGGTCGCCACCGCCTCGGACACCATTGTGGTGACTCTCCCCGTGGAGAGCACCGTGTTCGACAGCACCGGCACCCAGATCACCGCCGACCTGACCGGCGACCAGTGCGCCTCCATTGTGGAGGTCAAGGCCGGCACCACCGCCAAGAAGTTTGCCTCCTGCGCCGTTAGCGGTGTCAGCTCCGGCCGCGGCACTGTGCTCACGGTCAAGCTCCTGGGCAACACCACGGACGTGTACGCCTCGGGCGACACCTTCAACTTCAAGGACACCAACGCCCTGCTGCTGGCCGGCACCACCAGCGCCGCCGTGGCCTACGCCGCGCTCCCCACCGCCGCCACCATCGCGCCCACCATTGTGTCGGCCGTGGCCCTCACCGCCGACACCATCCGCATCACGTTGCCCTCCGCCAGCGGCTTTATGGTCAGCGGCGCCGCCTCCACCACCATCGCCGCCGCCAACTGCGACTTCCTGGTGTTCAACCCCGTGCGCACCGCCAAGACCGACACCGCCTGCAACATCACCGGCTCCACGCTTACCATCACCCTCAACACCGCCATCACCGGCACCACCACCGTCAACATCGTGACGAGCCAGACCAAGCTGGTGGCCGGCACCGGCACCTCCGGCCCCGCCTTCGTGCCGGCCGGCTCCCCTATCGCCATCAGCCCCGGCTTCCTGACCTCACCCGCTGTGGCGCGCTCGCTGACGCAGCTGGTCGTGTCGCTGCCCTTCACCTCCAACGTGGGCGCCAGCGCCTCTTGGACCGGCACCCAGGCGCAGTGCAACAGCGTCGTTGAGGTGCTGGCCGGCGGCGTCGAGGGCAGCCTGCGCACCCTGCACGCCACCACCAACCCCTGCGTGCTGTCGGGCGGCAACGTGCTCACGCTCAACCTGGCCGCCACGGACTCCTTTGCGCCCGGCGACACCGTGCGCATCAAGAGCGGCAACACACGCCTGCTGATGGACACGGCCGGCACCGCGCCCTACGTGCAGGGCACCGCTGTGCCCATCACCCTGGGCGCCGTTACCTCGGCCGTGGCCACCAAGGACACGGAGATTGTGGTGACGCTGCCCATGACCGTCGCCCTGGTCAAGGCCGGCGCGGCTGTGACCCAGCTGGGCAAGACTGATTGCCTGCTTGTCGTGACTCTGGCTGGCACCATTGCTGACGTGGCCACCGCCTGCGTGCTCACCGGCGGCAACAAGCTCACCATCACCACCACCGGCTCCTACACGCCCGGCACCACCACCGTGCAGTTCGGCAACACTGACGCCTCCGTCAAGCTGCTCACCGGCGCTGGCCTCACCGGCCCCGCCGTGGTGGCGCTTTCGAGTGTTCAGTCCGTCAATCCCGGCTACATCAGCTCGGCCGCCACCAGCACTGCCAGCCAGTTTGTCATCACGCTGCCCCAGCAGATTGGCGCCACCGGCACCATTACGCAGGTGAACTGCGACGCCGCTCTGGAGGTGCTGCAGGCCAACGGCACCACCCGCGTGCTCAGCGGCGACTGCACACGCACCACCAGTGGTGGTGTCTCCACCATTACTGTGCCGCTCACCACCAACATTGCCATCGGCGACACGGTGCGCATTAAGGCTTCATCTTCTGGCATCACTACCGCCACTGGCAGCCTGCAGTACGCGGCCACCGCCGCCGTGCCGATCCAGCCCGGCCACGTGAGCTACGCCGCCGCCATCGCAACCGACAAGTTTGTTGTGACGCTGCCCTATGCCAGCACCCTGGCCGCGGGCGCGGTGTGCTCGGACACCGTCAACGTCAAGAGTGACACTAACGCCAACGTGGAGACTGGCTGCACTCTGTCGCTGGATTCCACCGGCATCTACCTCACCGTGGACCTGGCCGACACCAACACCCTGGTGGCCAGTGAGTGCGGGGGGGCGGCGGCTGAGTGGCACACAGAACTCAGGGATGGGTCCCACAGCTGCTCGCATTCCGCTGCATTGACGTTTACTGACCTGCCCTTCCCCAACCCGCTTTTGTTCCCGCCCGCAGCCTTCAAGGTGACCTTCAAGTCGGCCCAGACCGCCCTGACCGTGGGCACCACCAAGTGGGCGCCGCTCAGCGCGGGCGTGTACTCTCTGGACAGCGCCACCTGGGGCACCTCTGTGATGAAGGTGGTGGCCGTGTCCTCCACCGTCATCGAGGTCACGCTGCCCATGGTCAGCTACCTGGGCGAGCTGAGCGCCACCGCCTGCGGCCAGGTCATCACCGTCGCCGGCAACACCCTGGCCAGCTCGGGCACCGCCTGCAAGCTCATCAGCACCCCCACCGGCACCAACAACATCATGCAGGTCACGCTGCAGTCTGCCTACGTGGCCGGCGGCCTGCAGCTCACCAACACCGGCGGCGCGCTCAAGGCCGGCAGCTCCACCGGCACAGCCTACGGCGCTGTGGCCGCCGTGACCATCAAGCCCACCTTCGCGTCCGCCGTCGCCACCGGCCTGCGCACCGTCGTGGTGACGCTGCCCGCCACCAGCACGGTTTACAAGCTCACGCCCACCTGCACGGGCACCGGTGCTTCCGGCGCCTGCTCCACGGGCACCCCCACGTGCGCGTCTGGCTCCCCCGCCTGCTCTGACGGCACCGGCACCTACAGCTGCACGTCCTCGACACCTTCGACTTGCGCTGATCCGACAACCAGTTGTGCCTTTGGCACCAAGACCTGCGCTCAGACGGATGGGTCATTCGATGCAACTCAGCTCACGTGTACAACAGCTGTGGCGGGTTCTATGAGTGCTGGGTGCGCAGCTGGAACCGCCGTGTGCTTCGACCAGGCCAGTACTACTGCAGCCCAGTGCGCTAGTACTGCTACCACGGACCTCAGTCCCGCTTGCACTGTCGCGAACGTCAATACTCCAACATGTGTGGGTGGCAGTGTGACTAGCGCTGATGCGTGCCTCACGTATGCCGGCTCGCCCATCTCGCCCGTCTGCACTGGAGGTGCCTTCGCCTGTGCGGCTGCGGCCGGCCCGATGTGCGTGCAGAGCGCCACGCCAGTGTGCCCCTCCACGTTCTCGTCCAGCTGCAGCAGTGGATCACCTTCTTGCACTCAGACGGCTGGCTTGACTACTCCTGGCTGCACCAGCGGTGGCACCCTCACTTGCAGCAAGACGGCTACCTGCGACGCGGAAGCCGCCACGCCCACGTGCGCCCAGGTGTTTGCCACTTTCACCGGCGGCGCGTCCGTCACCACCTGCACCAACCCTAGCAGCGACTCCACCCAACCCATCACCACCACGCTCACGCTGGGCGCTGACTGGGCCCTGGGCGACAAGCTCACGGTGAACGCGGCGCAGGCCACCACCACCGCCACTTCTTACCTCAAGGCCGGCACCGCCACCGGCCTGGTGTACACCTCCAAGCCCAGCGGCGACGTGGTCATCTACCCCTCCATCACCCTGGCCGTGCTCACCAGCAGCAAGACCATCACCGTCACACTGCCTGTGGCCGCCTCCGTGCCCAGCACCGGCCTGAGCGCCGCCGACTGCAACAACATCTTCACGCTGTACGCTGGCGCCACTGCCAAGTCGAATGTCTTTGCCGGCTGCTCGCTCGCCGCGGACAAGGTGACCTTTACGCTGACGCTGGTGGCTGCTGCTTCGGCCACGGCCACCACCACCACCTACGCCGCGGGCGACTTCATCAACATCAAGTCCGGCCAGAGCCTGCTCAAGGCCGACTCGACCACCGCCGCCAACCGCCTGGCCTTCGCGCCGCATCCCGACGGTCTGCCCGTCGTGGCCACGATCGTGTCGGCCGTGGTCACCGCAGGCGTTGGCTCTGGCACGGGTATTGTCCGCGTGCAGCTCCCCATCGCCAGTGACCTGGCCAAGGCGGACTGCGACAACACGGACATCGGTGTCCTCGACAATGCGGGAACTGCCCAGGCCCTTGCCGGCACCGGCGGTTGCGCGCTGAGCACCGACAAGACCGTGCTGACCATCACGCTGGCCGGCTCCGTCACCGCGTCTTGGTTCACCACCTCGCCCTACATGCGTGTGCGCATCCTGTCCCAGGCCACCCTGGGCCTCAAGGCCGGCAGCTCATCCGGCTACGCCTACATCACCACCGACACCAGCGTGCTCGCCACCGTGCGCGCATTCGACGTGGCGTCGGCCACACCGCAGAGCATCGTGTCGGCCACGGCTGTGGGCCCCACCCGGCTGGAGCTGGCGCTGCCCGCCGTCACCACCATCAACCCCGCCAACGGCTGCCCCAGCTCCCTGACGCTGAGCCGCACCTTGTCCAACTGCAGCCTGGACGACACCGGCAAGCTGCTGACCGTCTTCACCACCGCCGCCTACCAGTCCGCGGACACGGTGCAGGTGGTGGCCAGCCAGGCGCTCAAGTACATGGCGGGCGACACCGCCACCTCCTACCCCGCCCTGGGTTCGGCGCTGACCATCGCGCCCGCCATTGTGTCGGCGTACACCGTGGACGCCTCCACCATCGCCGTGACGCTGCCGGTTGCCAGTAGCTTCTATGTTACCACTACCCGCACTGCCACTCTTGACGCCGTGGACTGCGACAAGATTATCACCGTGCTCAAGGCCGGCGTGGTCAACGGCGCCGGCGCCATTGCGTCAGCTGGCAACCGCCGCACTCTGCTCACCACCGGCGCGTGCACGCTGGGCACCGCCTCGGCGGGCGGCACGACCATCACCGTCAAGCTGAGCGGCGCTATCTATGACGCCGGCGACGCTGTCGACATCCCCGACACCAATGCCGGCCTCAACGGCGCGACCGCCACGTCTAACCCGCTGTACGCTGACTCCAACTCTGGGCCCAAGTACGTGGCCCGCCGCAGCCCGGTGGTCATTGAGCCGCGCCTGGTGTCTGCCTCCGCCGTGGGCGCCCAGTCGGTGGAGGTGGTCCTGCCCGCCGCCAGCGCCATCATCGACAGCAGCAACGCCGTGGTGGCCACGCCCAGCTCCTCGCAGTGCGCCGCCATCGCCGTCGTCAGCGGCAAGACCGTCACCTCGTGCTCGCTGTCGACCGACGGCCTGACGCTGACGCTGGGCCTGAGCGCCACCTTCGCGCCCGGCGACACCGTCAACATCGTGTCGGGCCAGACCATGCTGCGCGTGTGGAAGGCCAGTGTGGGCGCCGGCTACGAGGCGTTCGGCCCCGTGTACACGCCCTCGGCCGCCGCGCTGGCCATCACTATTGGCTACTTCGTGTCTGCCTACGCGCCCGACACTCAGACTGTGGTCATCACGCTGCCGTTCACTGCCAAGCTGTACGACTACGCGCCCGCCACTGGCGCCTCCACCGCTGAGATCACGCGCACCGCCACCGCCCCCACCAAGGGCAACTGCGACTCCATCGTGCGCATCGCCTCCCGCACGCTGGCCTCCACGCCCGCCGCCCTGACCGACCCCACCTGCACGCTCAGCGGCACCACCCTGACCGTCAAGCTGGCCTCCACCACACTGTCCGCTGGTGACCAGGCGTTCTTCGGCTCGGGCACTGACGCAATCCTGCGCGGCGTGGCCACCGGCACCGTGGGCCTGACCTCCACCACCTATCTCACCACAGCTGCCACCACCGCCACCACCGGCGCCGTGACCATCCATCCTTCGGTCACCTCGGCCATCGCGACGGACTCGACCACCATCAAGGTCACGCTTCCCTTCAACGCCTGGATTCACGCCTCCATCACCTCCCTCAACGCCTCCGACTGCGGCAACCTCCTCACCTTTACGCCCGCCAAGACGCTGGCAGCCGCCAGCTCCTGCTCCTTCGCCAGCAACGTCATCACCGTGAAGCTTTCGGGCGACGGCACCTCGGGCACCTTTGCCAGCGGTGACACCGTCAACATTGCCGCTGCCAATGCCGCCACGCTGACCTACCCGCTGCGCGCCGGCAGCTCCAGTGGCCCCCTATACGGCCCCGGCGCCGCAGTCACCATCGTGCCCAAGATCGCCGCCGCCCAGGCCATTGCGCCGCTGACGGTGGAGATCACGCTTTCGGCCCCCAGCTACCTGCCGGACGCCCTGACGCAGACGGAGTGTGCCGCGCTGCTGACGTTCACGCCCTCCAAGACGCTGTTCGCTACCACGCCCTGCGCCCTGGACTCTACCAAGACCGTCCTCACCGTCAAGCTGGCGTCTGGCTCGGAGTTTGCCAACGGCGACCAGGTCAACATCCACGCCACCACCAACACGGGCACCAAGGCCCTGCGCGCTGGCTCCGACGTCACCGGTCTGCTGTACACGGCTTCGGACTCGCCCATCGACATCAACCCCGCCATCCAGAGCGCCGCCGCCACCTCGGCCACCTCCATTGCCGTGACCCTGCCTGTGGGCAGCACGCTCTACGTCTCGGGCGCCACCGCCTCCATCTCGGCCGCTGACTGCGCCAAGGTGCTGGAGGTCAAGCGCGGCACCGCCGCCCTCACCCTGGAATCGTCCGCGGCTTGCGCCATCGCCACCAGCGGTTCCAGCACCACCCTCACCGTCACGCTGGCCAGCGGCCAGGCCTTCGCTGCGGGCGACACCGTCAACATCGTGGCCGCCAACAGCGCCGGCACCACCACCACGGCTGTGCTGCAGGCCACCAACGGCGGCAGCGGCAAGAAGTACGTGGCCCGCCGCAGCGCTGTGGTCATTGCTCCCGGCTACCTGGGCGGCGTGCCCGCCACCGGCATGGCCTACGCGGTCGGCACCAGCACCCTCATGGTGCAGCTGCCGGTGGTCAGCTCCATCGCTGCCGACAACAACTGCGCCAACGTGGTCACCGTGCAGAAGATTGCCACCCCTGCCACCGCCCGCACCGTCACCGGCGCCTGCACCGTGTCCTCCTCCCAGGGCGCTGGCTACTACCTGATCGTCAACGCACCCTACACGCCGGGTAAGAAAACAGGGACAAGATGCAAATGTGTGAGAAGCGCACACCATCCAACTTCCCACTAAATTCCACAATGACCTTCATCTATCTGCAGGCGATGAGATCCTGATCAAGACCGGCAACACGGCCCTGGTCGGCGGCTCCGACCCCGCCACCGGCGCTCCCTACGTGGCCACCACCGCGCTGCCCATCCGCGCAAACTTTGACGACGCCATCCTGACCGCCCCCACCACCGTGCTGGTCACCCTGGCCGCGCCCACCGCCGTTTCGCTGCCCGACAAGGAGGCCTGCGATGCCGTGTTTGTGTTCAGCGGCGCCGGCAACACCACCAAGACCACCAGCCCCATCGCCAGCTGCTCGCGCGCCTCGGACGGCCTGTCTGTCACCATCACCCTGACCTCGGCCGACGCCTACGTGCCGGGTGATGCGCTGGACATCAAGAAGAACCAGGCTGCCGCCACTGTCGGCTCCGCCTCTGACACCCCTAGCACCCTGACAACCCTGGTGCCGCTGCCGGTGCCCACCACCATCTCGCCGCGCCCCTTCGGCGCCGCCGCCACCCTGGTTGCCCCCACCTCGGTCGCCTTCAGCCTGCCGGCGGTCAGCTCCCTGCCCGCCGCCACGGCTGCTGCCGACTGCAACGCCGCAGTGCGCTACACGGATGTGGCGGGTGTGGACGCCGTCAACCCCTTCACCAGCTGCGCCCTCACGCCCGACACCAAGGGCGTGGCGCTCAACACCGCCAGCCCCATCTACAAGGCCGGCGACGTGATGAACATCAAGTGGACCAACACTGTCCTGCGCTGGGGCCCCCAGGCCAGCGGTGCCGCCTACTACCCCGCTGACGCCGACGTGCCGGTCTTCGCCACCGTGGCCACCGCCACCCTGGTTGACCCCTCGACTGTGGTGGTCAACCTGCCCGCGCCTTCGGCCGTTCCTGACAACTTCACCGTCCCCGACTGCCTGCGCGCCATTGAGTTCAAGACGGCTGCGGGCGTGACCAAGAACGGCACCGTGGCGTCCTGCATGCTGATGCCCGACCGCCTGGGCCTGCAGGTGAAGCTGCTGTCGGCTGGCAACTTCAGCGCCGGCGACACCGTCAACATCAAGCCCCAGCAGGCTGAGCTGCGCGTGTCCGCGCTGGCCACCGGCCCCAGCTACGTGCCCAAGCTGGCGGCGCAGGTGGTGAACCCCGCGTTGTTCGCCAACGCCAACCTGACCTCCGCCACCGCCATCACCGTGCGCCTGCCCTTCGCCAGCACCCTGGCCACTGGTGCCGACTGCAAGGCGGTGCTGGCGCTGCTGGGTGCGGGTGGCGTGGCCAAGAACGTGAGCAGCTGCAGCCTGGGCGCCGACGGCGTGACGCTGGCGGTGACCATCCCCGCGGCCTCGTTTGTGGGCGGCGATGTGCTCAACATCGTGCCCGGCCAGAGGGCCCTGACCCTGGCTGACGGCACCACCGCCTACGTGCCCTCCAAGGCCGGCGTGCTGGTCACCCCCAACATCGTGTCCGCCACGCTCACCAACGCCACCATCGTCACCGTCGCCCTGCCCACCGCCTCGGTCCTCACCAGCACCGCTGCCGCCGACTGCAATGCCGCCGTGGTCATTGCCCGCAACGGCAGCGCCGTCGCCAGCCCTCTGTCGGCCTGCGCCGTCAGCGCCGACGGCCTGAGCCTCACGCTCACCGCCGCCGCCACCTACAAGCCCATGTCTGGTGACACGGTGGATGTGGCTGTCAGCCAGACCGTGCTGCGTGCCGGCAGTGCCACCGGCCCGGCCTACGTGCCCCGCCCCTCGCCCGCGCTCATCACCGTGCCCTCGCCCCCGCCCTCGCCTCCCCCGTCGCCCGCGCCCTCGCCTCCCCCCTCGCCGCCGCTGTCGACCGCCAACTACTCGGCCCGCGGTCTGGCCACCGGCCCGCTGTCCTGCAACGTGCTGATTGGCGACCTCACCGTCACCACCACCTCGGGCAACTTCACGTGAGTATTTGCTTGGGGAATAGGGTTGCTTTACTGGAGAGTTGTCCTACTACCGTATTGCCATTTTACAGGACGATGTTGTGCGCATGTACTTATCATCTCTCCCTCCCTCGCTCTTCTTCCCTCCCACAGCGGTATGGCCAGCTACGCCGGCAAGGACGCCTCCTACAAGGGCTCTTGCAAGGACGCGGTCACCGGCGCCGTGTACACGGACGACACGGTGGCCTCCACGCTGCCCGCCGGCCTGACCGGCCTGGTCCTGTCGCCCGTGACCGCGCTGGCCTCGGTGTGGGACCTGAAGAGCGTGGCCGACCTGGCCAATACCAACAAGGACTACCTGCGCCTGTTGGGCGTGCCCGTCAACGCCTCCGCCTACGGCACCGCTGTCCAGCTGCTGGCCTACGACTACTACGTCAAGGGCTTTGTGGCGCTGGAGACGCCGGCCGTGGCGGTGCTGAACGTGGAGGGCATGGTGGCCGCCAACCTGCTCATGTACACCAAGTTCTTTGACGGCCTGAACGCCTCCGTGGCCGGCCGCGACATCACCGCCGCACAGGCCCTGGCCGCGGGTCAGTACGCACTGGCGGCCGTCCTGGAGGACAGCTCCGCGCCCATCAACACCACCGACCCCGCCAGCATCCTGGCGCTGCTCAACGTCACCTACAGCGTCCTCACCGCCAACGCCACCAGCGCCGGCCGCCGCCTGCTGCAGACGGCGCCCGCCCCGTTCACCCAGCTGCAGGCGCAGGCCACCGCCCTGGCCGCCGCCGCCGCCGGCAGCAACGCGCTGGTGGCTGCCCAGCAGGCCAGGCTGATTACCGCCATCAACGCCGGCACCAGCATCTCGGCGGCCGAACTGACCAACATCATCAATGAGGCCAGCAAGGTCATTGTCGCGCAGTCGACCGTCATTGCCACCGCCGCCAGCGGCCTAGGCAGCGGCGCCATCAGCCCCGCGTCCTTCACCAGCAGCTACACCGGCTCCGCCCTCACCACCCTGGTGGCGCAGCAGCAGCTGGCGGCCACGCCCGGCAGCGACGTGACCGCCGGCCCCGCGCCGTCGCCTCCCTCGGACAAGAAGAAGAGCAACACGGGCCTGATTGTGGGTCTGGTGGTGGGTCTGGTGGGCGGCGCCATCGTCATCACCCTCATCGTGGTGTTCATTGTCATGCGCCGCCGCAAGCAGAACGTGGCGGCGGCGGGCCAGGCCACCGCCTAATAAGGCGTGGCACGATGTGGGACTCTAAAATAAATCAGGTTTCTGCATCTGATAACCTAGGGGAGCGGGTAGAGTGATCTCGGATGCAAGAGGCATTCTCCGTATATAGATGTTATCAGAGTTTTAACTGTGGTGAAGGTCTCGAGATGGACGACGAAAATGTGTCTTCCACATTCATCATACAGCAATTCATGACCAAGAAATAGCAACTGACCGCACTGTCATTCGATGCGCAAGCGCGAGTTTGTGCATCCGAAGGCTTCGTGGTATCCTACATAGCCCCATCAGGGCATTTGTGTAAATGCAAGGTGTGCGACTACCAAGTGCCGAATGACCCCCCAACAGTCCAGCATTGCCTTCCTACATGACAGAACACACCGGTGATTACCTCCCTGTACACAATGCGGTTGCGCACATGCTCCAGAACAGCGCCAGAGCAAATAAATACGGATGTGTGGGGGAGCACAGACAGTGGAATTAAAGACTAGTGCGTGCGCTGCCTCGTAAGCTGCTCAACCAATGCAATCTCCAGCCGCCTTTGCAAAAGGCCGGAGCAGGTGTGTCTGGACCGTGCGTGTGTGGATGACCACGTCTGGTTAGACCAGGGCAACTGCAGGAGGTGCACACACACACACACAAGTGCTCACTCAGCCCAGCCTTGCCACTACCCTGTGTCTGGGTAGAAGGATCAGGGATGGACTCGCGGCAAGGCTGGGAGTCCGTTGCCTGGGTGACATTGGGGCACATGCTATCAGGGCCCAACTTGACTCCACCAACCCCGACTTTGCTGCAAACCCTCCCGCGGGCAAAGTCCGTGTGACTCCGCGCACAGTGAGTCCTAGCCAAGCCTCAACCCGCCAGAGCCCCACCGCTGTGCCTCAACGTCACAAGCCTAGGCACAGAAGTGCCGGGAAACGTCGAGGCCGCAGGACACACGCACAGCGCACGCACTAACCAGGGCGCAAGCGTCCAGGTACTAGAACGGTCGCCCACGCGTGCATCCTGCCCACACACAAAGCCACTTACCACGCACAACCTCTCACGGCGAGGGAGGCGGGGAATCAGCGTCATAGACGGCAAGTGCAAAACCATGCTGTCACCAACAGCCCGAGAGATGAAAGGATGCGAAGACGGCACAGTGTCCCAACCCTTCGGCCTGATACCCAAAGTCACAAACGTCTGGAGCCGACCCCAGAAGTCAGCTACGACGGCAAGTCCAATGCTGAGCACCCGGGCCGACGGCAGCTTCGCTCGCGCCGCCAGCCCGGCCATAACCATACGCTGCCGACCAAAGTCCAGGGCAGACATAGCAGCGAGACACACCACATCCCACACAGGTGGCGCAAGCCCCGCAGGCGGGCGCACCAACCATTAAGGAAACGAAATGCGCATGACGCCAGGAGATGCATTAAGGAAACGAAATCGATTAAGGATAGATAGGTTAAGGAAACGAAATGCGCATGCGGAAGGGAGGGAGGAAAGGAAGGCTTAAGAAACCGCTGCATGCTGGAAACTAGGCAAGCCTTTAACAGCGAGGCAAATGCAGCTAGAACGCGCGCGAGGGGCCGGGGCTGTGGGTTGCGGCTGCGAATGGGGGCGAGCTGCCTGAATACGCCTGAATTGACCAACGGTGGTGGCGGACGAAGAAAGTACTAAACGGTATGTACGCCGGGCGGCGGATGGAGTAAGAGCAATGCGATGCTCATCCCAGTCGTATTTCATGCGGCATGGTCGATGCGTACCGGGCTAGGCAGCCCGGGTGACAGATGCACGTCACAGGCCAACAGGCAAGCAAATGACAAACCAGTCATAGGCACGTGGCTGCAACAGTGCAGGGACGTGACGGGTGCGGACTGCATTGCGGTTCCGCACACACGCCATATGGTCAGTGCTTGTATCTTCCATCTTTTCGACAGAAATTTGCCCAAAAAAGCCTCTGGCGGAAGAAAATATTTAATTCTTGGCTAGGGAAGGCCCAAGGAGGAGGTCATCGCCGGCTGGGGCAACGCCAACACTGGCCACGGCGGCTGCGTCAGCAGGTCAGGCAGGGGCTCTGGTCCTTGGCTCACGCAGCCACTCACTCACCCGGCCACTCGCTCAGCAACGAACGCACTCGCCCACCTTCACTCACCCACTCACCTTCACCCACTCACTCACTTACTTCGCAATTCAGGTCAGGCAGGGGCCCAAACCGGGCGCTGCTGCGTCTGCTGGTGGACAAGTACGCCCACCTGGTGTCTACGTGGACGAATACTACACCAGCCAGGTACGCTGTGATCTTCACAAAGCAATGCGCACAACGCTCAATGCACACGTACCTTACCTGGCCCAACCTATCTCTGTGTCTGAGCAGGTGTGTGCGAAGTGCGGACGGCGCCTGCTTGGTAACGGGCAGCGCTGCCTGGAAGTTGTGATTCCGTTTGGTGGCTCGCGTGCCCACGACGTCCAAGTGTGCCAACACTGCGGGACTGTGTGGGTAAGTGGGATGGCAGGTTTGGGGCGGCAGGTCGGTTTGGAGATGATGACACGGGATGACACGGGATGACACAGGGCGGTTTGGAGATGATACGGGGTGACACACGGGATGACACACGGGATGACACACGCCCTGTTTGCATGTTGAACTGCAGGGCCGCGACGCCAACTCGGCTACAAACATGCGGCACGCGCTGATGGAGATGCTGCTTGGCAAACCGCGGCCTGCAGCCCTGCGACCTGCTGGCGGCGGTGGCGGTGCAGGGCCTGGCGGCGGCGGTGGCGGTGGCGGTGGCGGCGGTGCAGGGCCTGGAGACGGCGGTGGCGGCGGCGGTGGCACCGCGCCTACCGGCGGCAACAGCAGCGGCCACGGCGTTGGGCCCGGTGGATGGTGGCGGCGGCACGGGCGGCCCTGGGCCCAGCGGCAGTGGCGGCGCGCATGTTCGGAGCAGAGGGGGCAGGCAAGGCCACGTGGAGGAGGACAGCGCGGCGCCGCCTTCAAAGCGGCGCCGGCGCGCAGGTTGAGACCTGCCGGTGTTGTCTGGTTAGCGACCTGTGCTGACGAGCATGGCGTAGGCGCGTAGCAGGCAGTCGGCTGCAGCGGCAGGGGTGTTTCCTTGCTGTCTGGTTGGCCTGCTGCCTGCTGCACT